>NC_056711.1:71272-72086 GCF_018831695.1 Puntigrus tetrazona | reverse complement strand
GTTTACAAATTGTTTTATTTATTAATTTACTTATTTTGTTCTTTTTAAGTAGGTCTGTATAGTTTTTATCTGAGCTGTTTTACTTTAATAATAATAATAATAATAATAAAAACTAAATAAAAATGAGAAATTTGCTTTGGCAACTAGCTAAACTTAAAAAAACGTTTAAGTTGTTTATTTATTTATTTTTGCAATCAATGTTTAGTCTGTTCTATTTCAGGTAACAGCATAATGGTTTTTAGTTGACAATTGCTATTTGTTTGTTTCTTTTAATTCTATTCGATATTATTTTAATTCTTTTAAGCTTATTTATTTCAGTTTTAGTTACTTTTAGCGCATCAAGTTTCAGCTAAATAAAATAAACGGAGATGAACTTAGCAACTTGTATTGCATTTCCTGTTGGCCTGATCCGATGTCTGTAATGCGTCCTCAGCGAGCGGCGTGCCCCGCGGGTGATGTCCACCATGGTGTACCCTCGAGAAGAGGCGCTGGAGCGTCTGACGCAGGACGAGATCGTGCTCAACACCAAAGCGGTGATGCAGGGCTTGGAGACTCTGCGAGGGGAACACGCTCAGCTCCTCAACTCCATCCTGGACTGCGCTCAGCCGCCCGTCGCTCAGGAGAAATCCAGCCTGCTCCGCAAGAGCCTGGAGGACATCGAGCTGGGGCTGGGAGAGGCGCAGGTATCTCTAACCCATCGTCTGGATTAGTTCGGCTGCTGCTTGGAGACTAGATTCTGCATTTCTGTGCAAAAACTGTAGTTTGTGGTTAAAAAAAAAAAAAAGGCATTGGAAGTTAATTTTTTTATTATTAT
>NC_056711.1:66066-71172 GCF_018831695.1 Puntigrus tetrazona | reverse complement strand
GTTTTTTTTTTTTTTTGGCCAAAAAATCTGAGGTTTAATTTAAAAATGAATCATTGTAAAACTGATGACGGGCATCCAGTGTAACGTGACTTTAAAAGACGCATTTCTCTTGTGTTGTTTTAAAAAGTGTGTGTTTTTATTTCCTCGGAATTGGGAACTTCTAAAATCTCTACCTCCTTTTTCTGTTATGAACTTTGCCTGTCCTATGTGTGTCCCTTAGTATGTTTAATGCTGATGAGATGATCTTTTACCTTATGATATGTAGTTATATTTAGTGTATTCTGCGCGCTTTGAAGAACAGGAATTGCATAACCCCAGCACAAAGCACTGAAATCACATTTCCACTTCAAACAGCAGCATGAAATCTGCATCTCCATCCCTGCCGTGCTTTTGCTCATCTTTCCTCTGCCCTTCCTCTGTCCTCCTCCTGCCTTTGTTCTTTAATTCATCTGAAAATACAAATCGTTATGCAGAATCAAGACAAGGAGATTGTTAGGGGTTTTTTTGTACATTTTTCATTCTAATATAATGAGTCAGCTTTCATGTAAGGTTACATAACCCCCCCCCATAGCGATGTTAATAAATGGGCTAAAAGTTGGCTAGATATAATATCAGTTATATCTGCCAGTATTAGTTTTTATCCACATCGGCTGATTGCAATTAGATTACATTTGCTACCGTCTTAAACTAACAGTCACAATTAGGGACGTAAAATAGATTAATCAGCAATTTATTGCATACAAAATAAAAGTATATACGTGTATTGTGTGCATTTATTTATATGCACATGTAAATTCATAATAAATAATACATTTTTGTAAATCATATCAATATTGATTTTACAACCCTCACCACAGTCTTAATAATTTATATTATATACTAATTTATATATATATTAGTGTTATAAACACTAATAATTTAATGTAATCATTTAAACATATTATTTAGCTTATCTCAAATTGTATATCCATTTTCATACTCTACATGTAAATTTTCATTTTGTGTTTTATTTTTAATTTACTGTATATTCTTAAAATATTTAAGTGTTTTAATATCCATTGGTTATTGGTTAAATAATTGATTGGTATCCGCTGGAATATTCTGTTGGCAATAACGAAATGTAATCTGTTTGTTATTATTAGAGAAAAATATATTGTTACCAAGAAAATCTAACATTGTTATATATTCAGTGTGTCCGAGTGGGTGGTCCTTGTTGGAAAAGAGCAATGAAAATGTATTTGCTCTGAACAATCTGTGCAGCAGATTCATCAGTACTTTATTTCCCATCATGCACTGGTGTTTCCTGCCCAGTGGTTGTCACATGCCAGACGACGAGTTGCTTTATAGGTCACATGAATCTCTGCCGTCTCACTTCCTCTTTTCCCTCCCACAGGAATACAGCTCAGGAGCAGCACATAGGCCCACCTCTTCTTTACATCAGCATTGCAGGGAGGAGATTGTACGCTTGTTTTCAAAAGAGAAAAGAAAGCTATAGAGACGTGTTTATTTCCAATGAATGGGTTCCCAGCATCTTCCACTGTAGTCTGGAGGTATTGCGTTTGAAAGGGCAACGATCTCAGGTTCTCTTTTCTAGCTCTTTGAGTTTTTGCAACTCCCAGTGCGTCACCCACTGCCTAAGCAACTCTGATCTGCCTTACCAGGTGAGTAGTGTCTCGGCAACAACAAAGACAGCTGCTTTGTGTCCTTGAGCGAGGAGCCTTTTAAATTCTTGCATTGTTTTTGCACCTCTAAGTGAAGTTACTTTTTGCCTTTTTAGTTTAGAACTCAATGTTCGTTGTGTTTGCGAAAGCAAGCATTGCTTATGACAGAACGATTGAAACATATTTGTACTGGGTTTGTTGTGCGATTCTTGAATGATCCATCAAGTGGTGTAGTCCTGTAGAGATGGGCCTTATGATTTAAACTTGTGGATGATATTAAAACCACACTGATTTGAAAGAACTATGAATGCCTACTCTGGTGCTGCCTTAAATCAAAGCAAATGTGGCCCTGTCCCAAATGGCACCCAAAACCCCCAGGGTCTTTCTCAGAGTCCGCACTTTTTGACGTAGTGCTGCTTTGGGGTAGAAGTCTTTTGCGGGTGTAAGTAAATCGCATTCAAAAATGACCAATGAGTTTCGATTAAATTCATTTTTTCTATTTAAAATTTGACCAACTAGATCAGCTGAATGGATTCAAAAACAGTAAAACTCAACGTTTTAACTCTGAGGGGGGGTTGGAGAATGAGCCTATTTCCAAAAATCTAGTGCCATGTGTGACTCTAGCTGTAGGTATATACAAAGCGTTCACTAAAGTATGCTTTTGGCTCAAGTGATGTGTACTTAAAAACAAACAAAAAAAATCCCTTAGACAAATGAAGATGTGATCTGTGCCTAGGTAACCTAAAATTTAGTCCCTAGCAGGGATGTGCTTCCAGTTTAACACGCTTATTCAGTCAGAAACTATTGACAGGGGTCCGTCTAATGCCAACAGCGCGGAACACACTTACTTTCCACATTACACTCTACTGGCTGCAGGCATACTGAAGTATACTTTGGGCTTAATGTGTTTAGGTGAAGTTTACTTGATGCTTTTAAAACATGTGGAAGATCTGAGTCCAGCTTCAGAGCAGAATATTACAGAGACCACCTAAACCACCTGAATTGCCACATAGCACACATTAATAATGTCTTAGCAACTGCATAGTAATACCTTGGCAGCCACCTACTGCACAATAACGTTTCATCGGGGTGTTTTGCCAATGCAAGCACTTCTCTGTGGATTCTAATTTGATTATCTATGTAGTCCGTCAACTAATTTGGTTAAATCTGACCTAACATTATGCTCTCACTGATGTCCATTTCCTCCTTAGTGAAATTTGTTGTTTAAAGCTTTGGAAGTGAGTTAAGCAGATGCATGCAAGACATTATATAGGTTCCTAGTCTTGTTATATTATTTCTTAATGGCTGTGTTGAGGTTTAAATCTGGATTAAAAGCAAATAAAACTCAGTTTGAGGTCCTGTTGGTCATGTAACCTCTACAGTGCATTCTGGGTCCAGTTCCCATGGTGTTTTATGGAAGTTGGTTGGGAATTCATTGTTTTGCCAAGAGATGTTTGTGGAGATTTCTTTGCCACTTCACATTTACAGTGACTTGAATTATTCTCTAGGGGCTTCAAGGCACAAGAACAAGGAAGAAACGACTCTGATTTAATTGCCTTCAGGGTCTTTTCACGTCTGCTCAATTATACAAACACACTCATCTGAACAGGAACAGTTCCCAGACTTCTGTTCTCATTCTTGTGTTGTGCATATCTCCTCTGTAGGATGCGTGAGGACATGTCGAGCGTGGTGTGCGTGAAGGAGACGGATGGACAGGGGGACCCCGGTGAGAAGCTGTCCCAGGACGAGCTGCTATGTCGGACGCGGGAGGTCATGCAGGGGCTGGAGGCGCTCCGTGCAGAACATCAGGCCATCCTGGAGGGCCTGATGGGGACCTTGCGCTGCCTCAAACAGAGCCAGGAGGGTCGTGCTGTTGAGGAGAAGACAGCCATGATCCAGCGCTCTATGGAGATGCTGGAGCTGGGCCTCAGCGAAGCACAGGTGCAGTGTGGAAATGCTTCCAAAGTGGGATGAAATGGTCATAGTTTTGTTTTTGTTTTTTTTGAATAAAATTTGCTTGTAACCATAGTAACACCATGGCTGTTTTCTCTCTCTCTCTCTTTCTTCGATCGGTGCAGGTGATGATGGCTCTGTCAGGGCACCTGAGTGCAGTGGAGGCAGAGAAACAGAAGCTTCGAGCACAGGTAAAAAAAACTAAACAAAAAGACACATGCACTGGGGCACATCAAAAATTAAACCATGCTCTCAGGTTTATTGGCATGCAGGTACACAGAGGTTTGGTTTCTCTCCACTTCAGTCTGATATATTTTCACATGGTATTCACATAATATTATTGGACTCCAAGTTGTGGAGTATTTATTTCATTGGCATGAGTTCTTAACAGCAGCCTATCACTTCAGAGAGGTAATCAGTCAGGAAGAGAAGGTGCCAAAAATAGTGTGGTCTGCTTTGACTCATTGGCTTTGCCCAAAACACATGATGGCACTTTTGTCTATCAAAATAATGAATTAATAGAGCACAAACTGTCAGGCTCTCGAAATAAGCATTGATGAGTCAATTCTTTCAGAAATTAAATTAAAATCTCATTGTTTAATTAAATTCTTGGCAAAGTACTAGTCAAAACACCTTTTTTTTTGTAGTGCTTTATATACAACATAGATTGTGTCTGCTTCATAGTGCTAAACAGGAAAATAGCCAAATTAATTATGGATACTGAATTATGAGATGAATCAGCATAATGATACAGGTGGTGAAATAGAAAGATTAATGAATTATAAGTTGTTTGTCTATAAAACATGGTTATACACAAAGACAAAAAAAACATTTGTTGAGGCATTAAATGGATAGTTCACCCAAAAATGTATATTTGACTTTATATGGCATTTGAAAGTTATTTAAATGTCCTGGCTCTTTTAAGCTTTATAATGGCAGTGAATGGGAGCAAGATTTTGAAGCCCAAAAAGTGCATCCATCTATCAGAATAAGTTATCGCCACAGCCCCAGGTTTACAACAGTTAACAGAACCTACAGATTATGGTTTATAAAGTTTTAAATGTGTAAATTTTGTTTTACTTCAGAAGGTTTTTATTCCCAGGACCATGTGGAGAACTTTTATGTTGGATATATGCCTTAAAAATCCCAATCCTTCATTTACTGCAATTAAGAAGTTTTTTTTTTTTAAATATAACTTCTTATGAAAGAATAAAATACTCCTAGTGCATCATTATTCCTTGAAACGATTAAACAAATGTAATGCAAACACATCTTGCTGTACATTGTTTCTTTTTTACCACTGTAAATATGATGATTCATAGTCTTTATTTCCAATAAAGAAATAATCATATAGTTGACTGTACTTTTATAATAAAATTGTATCTAATGCAAGTTTTTACTGTAGGCAAGGTAACTGACAGGTTTTTACTAAATCATCTTTTCATTCTATTTCATTACAAACATTTTTTTGATGTTGTACTATATATATATA
>NC_056711.1:62590-65966 GCF_018831695.1 Puntigrus tetrazona | reverse complement strand
GGCCAGTAGTTTTTCAATAAAATAAAAATAAAATAATTTTAAGAATTTAAATGTTTTTTTTTTTAACCCAGTCTTCCTGACTTAAATCAGTTGCATATTTCATACATGTTATGCTCATGAAAATGGTACGTCTTTAACAAACCAATGCTCAAACGTTTGGAGAAAGTACGATTAAAACAAAAATAATAATAATACGACATAATAGCAGTGGCGGTAAAATTGTGTAATATTATTTAAATTTAAGATGACCGTTTTCTATAGGATTATAGAGTAAAACGTAATTTATTCTTGTGATCAAATCTGAATTTTTTATTGTAGTTCGCGGAGACCTTGAGAAATCATTGTAATATTCTGATTATTGCTGTTGAAAGTCGTTGTACTGCTGAATATTTTTGCGGAACCAAATACAAGAAGTCGGTAAAACAAGATTTCTTCGTCTTTAACATTACAACAACTGTCTTTACGGTCACTTTTGATTATTTTAAAGGGTCTCTACCGAATAAAAAAGTATGCATTTCTAGGACGGTCTCAGGAGGTTGTGTCCGTCAGCGGGTCCCAGCACCGGTCCCAGAGGCACTCCGGAGTCTCTCCTAAAGAGCCGGCCTGAACCAGACGTGTTCAAGTGGTGGCTGAGTTTTGACCTTCTGCCCTCAGGTGATCATCGCCCTGTCGGGTCACCTGAGCGCGGTGGAGTCGGAGAAGCAGAAGCTGCGAGCTCAGGTGCGTCGCCTCTGTCAGGAGAACCAGTGGCTGCGGGACGAGCTGGCCGGCACCCAGCACAAGCTGCAGAAGAGCGAGCAGAGCGTCGCACAGCTGGAGGAGGAGAAGAAACACCTGGAGTTCATGAACCAGATCCGCAAGCTGGATGAAGACGCCTCGCCCTCCGAGGAGAAGGCCGGGGAGAAGGAGAAGGACAACCTGGACGACCTGTTTCCAAACGACGACGACCAGGGACCAGGTGAGAGACCCGCGTGAAACATTCATCTTCTTCTGTATTATATATATTATAATTTAGTACGTATTTTATATTGTTTGCATAATGCCATATTTGATGCAGGCTTTTATGGCTCATATAATCTGATACGGTGAGAATATGAAGAAAAAACCTCAGACGATGCACAAATATGCAATTTGGTACAGATATTTATATGACAAGAAATATAAAATACTGGTCTAAATTATAAAACTATTAAAGTGTGTTTGTATATATACACATTCATATATATGTGTGTGTGTGTGTGTGTGTATATATATAATGTGTGTGTGTGTGTGTGTGTATATATATATATGTGTATGTGTGTGTGTGTGTATATAATGTGTGTGTGTGTGTGTGTGTGTGTATATAATGTGTGTGTATATATATATATATGTGTATGTGTGTGTGTGTGTGTGTATATAATATGTGTGTGTGTATATATATAATGTGTGTGTGTATATGTGTGTGTATTGATCATTTAGAGGCATATCATACATCACGTGTCAGATATTTGAAGGTCAGCTCGTCTCTTTGTCTCTTTGGTGTTCAGCTCAGCCCAGCGGTGAAGCGGCGGCGCAGCAGGGAGGTTATGAGATCCCGGCCCGTCTGAGAACGCTTCATAACCTGGTGATCCAGTACGCCTCTCAGGGCCGCTACGAGGTGGCCGTGCCGCTCTGCAAGCAGGCTCTGGAGGACCTGGAGAAAACCTCCGGACACGACCACCCAGACGTGGCCACCATGCTCAACATCCTCGCCCTGGTCTACAGGTCAGACAGCAGCCTTTCATTGAGTCTAAAATAATAATCATTAGTGGAATTAGGAGAAATTGTAAAACCCCATCCTGATTCCCGCGTCTGGTTCCAGGGATCAGAACAAGTACAAAGAGGCGGCTCACCTGCTGAACGACGCTCTGGCCATCAGAGAGAAGACTCTGGGGAAAGATCACCCCGCCGTGGCCGCGACCCTCAACAACCTGGCCGTGCTGTACGGCAAGCGAGGGAAACACAAGGAGGCCGAACCGCTCTGCAAGAGAGCGCTGGAGATCCGGGAGAAGGTGGAGAGCGTTCGTTATGTGACAATACAAACCGGACACTTTTTAGAAAACACGCTCGCTTTTCAACTCCCCTAGAGTTAAACAGTAGAGTTTTACCGTTTTCGAATCCATTCAGCCGATCTCCGGCGGGCTGACTATAGCACTTTTAGCTTAGCTTAGCATAGATCATTGAATCGGATTAGACCGTTAGCATCACACTCAAAAATGATATTTTTACATTTAAATGGCCTCTTCTGTAGTTACGTTGTGTACTAAGACAGATGGAAAATGACAAGTTTTCTAGGCTGATGTGGCTAGAAGCTACTTTCGTTATCTTAGCTTTCATGCCAGAAATCATTAGGATGTTGGTTAAAGATCGTGTACCGTGAAGATATTTTGTAAATTTCCTACCGGAAATTTTTTTTAGTAGTAGTATCCAACCCTGGATCACAAGCCCGGTTCACGAGGATAAATGTGAAATTAAGATCTATGCATAATCTGAAAGCTATAAATAACTAAAGATAGACCTGAGAGGGCAAAAATATCTAAATATGGAATAAAGCTCTCCAAAGGAAGTTCTCGGCAATGCATTGATACTCAATATTACAACACGCATTAATCAGGAAATGTGCAAAATATCTAAATGAACGTGATTTTTGGCATAAAAGAAAACGGACCCGTGCTGCTTAAGACTGCTTTTGTGCTGCAGGGTCACGGATGCATTGTCCTTTAAAGACGATTTTATCACTGTTTTCCTGCGCCCCTTGGATTGCAGGTTTTCAGACGGTTGCGTCTCGTCCTCGTGACCGGTCCGGGCTCACACGTGTTCATGTGTGTTTGCAGGTTCTGGGTAAGTTCCACCCCGACGTGGCGAAGCAGCTCAATAATCTGGCCCTGCTCTGTCAGAATCAGGGCAAGTATGAGGAAGTGGAGTATTATTACCGCAGGGCGCTCGAGATCTACGAGAACAAGCTGGGCGCAGACGACCCTAATGTGGCCAAGACCAAAAACAACCTGGTGAGGACCGCTCCGCTCCGCTCGTCTTCTGTGCTCAGCATCGCTTGCTTAACTTAGTCTTTTCAAAATTGCTTGTAAAGGAGTTTTCATGCCGTATCGGCACCGAATCTTTCAGTCTTTCAGAGCGGTTTGTTGTAGGCTAGGCATTTTTGAGCAGAAACATATTTCCTAATGTGAGCTTATAATTTAGAAAATGTAGAAAAAAAAATTTCTATTATGATTTTAGACTTTCTTAAATATTTAATAAATATGATTTATTTGTCTACATGTACTTATATTAATAATTAAGCAATATGACACCAGTTCAATAAACAGGCAATAAATGTATTTTTTAATATAAAATATATGAA
>NC_056711.1:62299-62490 GCF_018831695.1 Puntigrus tetrazona | reverse complement strand
AGGCCAATAACATAACCGCCGTAAACTAGCCTGAATGTACTTGTGCATTTCGATTTTTTTTTTTTTTATTATGTCTCATTCCCTTCACAGAACATGAGCGACGCGATGGCCATGCTGCCAAAGCTGTCCACAGGCCTCGACGTTAATGTGCGTTTCACAGGTGTGTCCGACTTTGAGTACACGCCTGAGTG
>NC_056711.1:60686-62199 GCF_018831695.1 Puntigrus tetrazona | reverse complement strand
TATAGATTTAATATTATAAACTTAATTTTGAAATATATATATACATGCCCGAGTTTGTATTTATATATACATAATAAATATACACACTAAACACATATTATGTAAACATAAACTTTTTTATTTTTGATTGCGATTATTCATTTGAGAGCACTAATTGCTACAACAAAAAATATTTTGCATAAAAACATTTTAACATTAATAATAAAAATGCACCAAATCTGCAAATAAGAATAACTGAACCCTAAAACTAATGAATTTATTTTTTAATGCAATTCTTGATTTCAACTTAGTAGGTCAGCTAAGACGAGTCGACATGTTTTGTGGTAAACATTACTCATGCTATCTTGCGCATGACCCAAATATTTCAACATATCAAACGCTGAGGCCAATAACATAACCGCCGTAAACTAGCCTGAATGTACTTGTGCATTTCGATTTTTTTTTTTTTTATTATGTCTCATTCCCTTCACAGAACATGAGCGACGCGATGGCCATGCTGCCAAAGCTGTCCACAGGCCTCGACGTTAATGTGCGTTTCACAGGTGTGTCCGACTTTGAGTACACGCCTGAGTGCATCGTCTTCGACCTGCTCGACGTTCCTCTCTACCACGGCTGGCTCGTCGACCCGCAGGTAGGTCAGCAGAAACGTTACATAACGTCTGATTCCCGTGCATCCAAACCACAATGCAAGTTCCTCGTTCTTCTTCAGAGTCCCGAGGTGGTGTCTGCAGTGGGCAAACTCAGCTACAACCAACTGGTGGAGAAGATCATAGATTTCAAGCACTCGACAGACAGCAGTCAAGTCGGCGAAGGTACCTTTAATGTTATTTTTTCTACACGACTGGCTCGGATACGGGGCCGTGGACTCCTCGGAGGTTTGATTAATGGCTGTCTGTTTGTTGACAGGTTTGATAGCAGAGCAGTTTTTGGAGTCCACAGCAACCCAGCTGTCGTATCACGGCCTGTGTGAGCTCAACACGACGGCCAAGGAGGGAGAACTGTCTGTATTTTTCAGGAACAACCACTTCAGCACCATGATAAAGCACAAGGTGTTTAGCAGCCTTCCCACACAAACACTTTCCATAGCAGCTAAGCTGATTATAACAACCCCATCGACGTCAAGCCGCTTTAAACCCACCACCATCATAAGATGTTATTTATAGCAAAAAATATTTATTTGGTCATATTTTTAACCCAAGTGAAATTGCATTTTGCATTTGAATGTTTTTCCTATTGTCAACATGTGAAGTTGCAAGTTAAGGCAACATACTACATACAAAGACACTGGCAATTTGGCTTTCCACAAAGTTATGTTCCTGGCTATATATAGAGAAAACATAAAAAAATACATTTTATTTATTTTGATCTGTGCAGTTCAGAGGCTCTACATAATTGCAGCGCTTGCACCAGTTTCACAGTTTAATTCCTATTTCTATTCTTAAGGTTCGTCATTATATAATTTACCAGATTTTCATATTTTATTCTTCAAAAAACTGTGAAAATAATTTTTTCA
>NC_056711.1:58599-60586 GCF_018831695.1 Puntigrus tetrazona | reverse complement strand
ATATATTCAGAATACCTTCTTATAAAAAGCTTTGCGTCTAATGTGTCGAACAAAATTTGAAATTTAAAATTTACATTTTGATATTGTTTTGAAAAAATGAACACATTTAATTTGATAATGCCTTATGTATAAACATCACATTTCAGAAAATGTGTATGCATTTGTTTATGAAGATATGCTGGAAGCTAAACAGTAGGTTGCTGGCAGCCATTCACTTTCATAGTATGGAAAAATACTGTGGAAGTCAATGGCTACCATCAACTGTTACTAACATACTTTAAAACATCTTTTTTTGTGCTCCACAGAACAATAAAAAATTGATGTGGGTGTAAATGATGACAGAATTCCAAAACTAAGTTAATCCGGTAAAAGCTGAAAAAGTAGTGTTTTTGTGTGCTGGATATATTATGTATATATAAATGCATAACCATGCATGTATATATTTACATATACGCAGTACACACAGATATATTATGGAATTAAAATTTATTTTGGAGGTGATTCGGACTGTATGTTAATATAATGGCTTACGTTTAAATTCCCACTGAGATGCATTTAAAATTCGAATCGCTCTGTCTTAGTTAGTTATTATTTATTTATTTCTGACCAGTGACGAGTGTGTTGTTCGATGTGTGAATTCGCAGGGTCACCTTTACCTGCTGGTCACGGATCAGGGCTTCCTGCAGGAGGAGAGCGTGGTCTGGGAGAGCCTCCATAATGTGGAGGGGGATGGGAATTTCTGTGACTCAGACTTCAGATTGTGTCACCCTTCCCAGAAACCCACAGCGGCCAGCCAGCCCTCCGCACAACAGCAGCAGATGCAGATCGACCAGGTGATTAAGACCTTTTTTTGCTGTCGTATAGTTGTAAGAGTAACCAGCGATATCACGGCCCGACATCTTCCACCTCCTTCGCGATCTGATCAGATCCCGACGCTAAACAAATCTACATTCTTAGCCGATGATCACGCAGTTTCGTTTATATGTGTGGCGAGATGCTCTGAGAAAGCACGCCGGCGTTGGTTCAAGATTGATGTGTCGTTCAGGACTATCTGGTGGCGATGTCCCTGCAGCAGCAGCAGGGTGAAGCTCCTGGACCCTTGAGTGATCTTGAGCTGGCCAGACAGCTGCAGCAGGAGGAGTACCAGCAGCCTCAAACACAGCAGCACCAGCCCTCAGCAGGACAGGTACTTCCTGTCTGCGTGACACTTCGCCGAATCATTCTTTCAGGTCAAATAAAGGTGCTTCGAAAAAACGGTTCCATAAAGAACCTTTGACGTCTGAAGAGCCTTTCTGTTTGGTTCTTTAGGTTCTAAAAAAGTAAGACAGAGAACCTTTGACTGAATGGTTCTTTATGGAACCAAAAATGGTTCTTCTGTGGCATCACTGTAAAGAACCTTTTGAAGCGCCTTTATTTTTAAGAGTAAATGTCTAAGTAAGACATTTATAAGCCATTTTGTAAATTGTTGTATTCAATATAGCGCAGCAATTTACAAAAGAGTAGATTAATGAACGATTCACACAAACTTGTTTTACCCTCCGTTCAGTGATTTTTGTAATGGTTTTAAGGCTCTTACGATCATTTATTTGGTTAAAAATAAAACGAAAATAATTGTGCAACATCATGATTTTTTAGAAATCATTCTAATATGGCAGTTTTGAAGCATTTCTTATTGACTGGTGAAAGTGCTGCTTAATATTTATTTTCAGATGAATAGAAAAACCGAAATTGATTAAAAAGAATGTTTTATTATATTTATTTTTTAAAGTATAANAATACTTTAGTTAATTCAAAAAGGATTTTTTTTTTACCATCATGCCGTTGCAAACCTCAGTGATTCTTTGTGATATTTAAAATAATTTTCTATGAACTGTGGTAGGGAAGCTTGTTTCTGCCATGGGATTAAAAGATTTAAAAATAATTATGGCTATTTCTTTCCAAATTCTGTTGAAATGCTGAAATATTCCTTTTTTTTTTTTTTTTTTTT
>NC_056711.1:55634-58499 GCF_018831695.1 Puntigrus tetrazona | reverse complement strand
CGCCTTAAAAAAAACTAAACATATTAACACCAGCAAGTTTCTTTCCAGGACGCCTCAACAAAACGCTTCGCCCGGTGGAGAAAATATCGCTGAGTAATAAAGTGCGCTGTTAGCTTCCGGCGTGACGTCACTGTTTACAAACACAGGCACCGGAAGTGAGACAGGCAAAAAACAAGATTACGGAAAGAGCGGCGAGAAAGAGGCTGACGTGCGCTGTGTCAGCCGCACGGATAGACGGCGAAACCTGTGGATTTCAGCCAGGCGCTTCGCTGGACTGTTGCGTTTTGCAGGGTGCCTTTCAGGGCCGAAGAAGGACGCTTTTGAAGATCTGCAGGAAGGGCGCTGTGGTAAGTTTCCGCTGCTGTTAATGCAAGGTGAGCAATCAAGATTGTAAAAGCGCACTAACTAGTACGTTAACGAACTCGCACGCTGTACTGTACTGAGTTAAAGAGAAGTTGTCTTTTGCTAATTAAGCTGTCCAGTAAATAGCCCGCTGCTCTAAAAGGACCCAGTCTTTGTGTTTGACAGTTAACTTGCTAACAACCTCACCTGCAGCGCTCACTGTATAAAATGACAGTTGCTGACTTGCACTTTTATTAAGTGAACCTTCCTTGCATGTCTTTCAGAGTTTGTGAAATTCGCAACATGAGAAGCTTTCTTCGCCTCCAGAGCGTCGCCCTTCAGTGATCAGGTGAAAACCAGCCCTAAGGATCTTTAAACGCAGGCTTTGCAAATGTTAGGCATGAAATAGTTCACTCAACTGTAAGGCTCGTGTGTTTACGGCTGTGTAAGAATGGCGCAGTAGTGCATTCTGGTCTGAAGAGTTTGTAAATGCTGACATGCTTTGTGTGCCTCCACAGAAAGCCTCCCTGTGACTCAGCTGTTCCCAGAATCGGGGCAATTCAAACACCACACGGTTAGGCGGAGGCGCGCCGGAAAAAACTGCCACTTTAACAGTTTCGCCCCTTCGCATTCAAGCGATGGATGTGGCGTGAAAGCAAGAAAGGACTACGTTTTCAACTTGAGAATGTTTGGCTTTTTTGGTGTAAGCCGCTGCTTTTAAAAGACTGGAAACGTCGGTCTGCGCCGTATTGCTAAAACTCAGTAATATGAAGTGAGCAAAAACTATTTTGGGGGAAAAGCGAACAGCCACGGCCAGATTTTTAATTTAATTTAATTTTAGCAGCAACTGAAGATTTTAAAAACCGCATTCCCGTTCAATCGTCTCCGTTAATTCCAAGCACACGATCCTGCCCGTCAGGTCATGGCAGAGTCTTGCCCAGACGCCGTCGACGGTGAGATTATAGGCGCTTCTGAGGGACGGCCGTTGAAAAATGAGGACTTCGATGCCGCTAGACCTCAGGACAAGCAAATCGGCCGGAAAGAGGGTGTCGCCAACATTGAGCAATCCTCTGGGAGTATTTCTCACCTTGTGAAAGATGAGCTAACGGCATGCAAAGAACCTCCTACAAGCGCAGCGTCTCTTGATGATGCTCGTGCGGCCCGGTCGGTGACCTCTAAAAGCCAAGACAAAACCGATGAAGCTGAGATCCTCAGCCAGTCCTGCACACCCAGCCAATCGGAGGTGACGCCCACTTTCTCTGTGGCCAGCCTGGAGTTCTCCGAGGAGGCTAACGGGATCCCTCCTGATGGACCGTTGGTTTCGTCCAAATCCGCTCAGGATGGCAACCAAGTGCCCCCTCAGGAGAGCGGAGGGGCCTGCGCGGGGGCTGCGAGGACATCAGAGCCTAGCATGCCGGCGTATTACTTTGTCAAGTGGATTACCTGGAAAGAGAAGAAGACGGCTGTTATCACGCAGAGCGAGAACGGACCCTGCCCTCTGATCGCCATCATGAACATCCTGTTGCTGCGGTGGAAGGTAGGCTACAAATACACAGACAGTTTTAAGTACAGTTACATGGACCCCGCTCGAATACTGTTCGTTTTCGCCGATGTGAAAGATGCATATAGATGGATGTAATTATATTTTATGGGTCAAAATCGTGGCAGAAAGCATTAGGATATTAAGTGAAGATCATGTTCCACGAAGATATTTAAATTCCCTACCGTAAATATATTAAAACACACACTTTTGCTTCGTAATATGCCTTTGCTAAGGACTTCGTTTGACAACTTTAAAGGCGATTTTCTCAATATTTTTACTTTCTTAGATTTTCAGATGGCTTATAGCTTAACAAATCATACATCAATCGGAAACTTATTTATTCAGCTTTTAGGTTATATAAATCTCTTCTTCAAAATATTTTGTCTTTAAGACTGGTTTTGTGGTCGTGTGGGTCACATATGTAGATAATATCTCTCTCTTTTTTATTTTTTTTTATAGAAATTAATGTTTATTCATCAGTGACACACTTTTAATCAATCAAAAGAGACAATAATACATTTGTTACACACAATTCCTTTTAATCTTTCTGTTTGCGAAAGAATGCTAAAAACATATCACATCGTGTTTTCATTACAGATAATAATAATCAATTTTTCTTGAGCATTGAATAAGCATATAGGAATTATTTCTGAAGATCACGTGACACTGAAGGCTGGAATAATGACGCTGAAAATTCAGCTTTAACAAGAAATAAATTCCATTTTAAAACATAAAATATGAAAATATTGATTAAAGATAGGTATTTTAAATTGTGGTAATATTTAACAATATTATTTTGCTTCAAAATAACGGTTTTCATTAAGAAAACGCAGCCTTGGTGAGCAAGAGGGCTTCTTTAAAAACATAAAAAGTCTTACTGACCCAGTCCTCCTTTAAAAAAACCTTTTGAACAGTAGTATATAAACAATTAATTGCATCCAAAATAAAAAAAAAATGTTTCTGTAGTTTATATTTTAGAT
>NC_056711.1:53458-55534 GCF_018831695.1 Puntigrus tetrazona | reverse complement strand
ACAGTATATATTTTGTAAATATTTACAATAAAATATTTACAATAAAATAGTTTATATTTTATATTGCTTAAATAATTTTCACATATAAGTCAAACATATTTTTGTGATCATATATACCAGTGTTTAGCTGAATAAATCTTTCTGACTTGTCCCTGACCTAGTAATAGTCTCTTGACTTTCCTTATCTGTTCCTGTGTGTTACTGTATAAACACTATTTCTGGTTACACTAATATACTGATAACAAATAAAAAAAAAAGTGTTGTGAAATACAAGAAAAAAATGTAGACAAGGGTGTGCCTTGACTAAAAGCAGAAGTATTTGTTTGTGACTTTTTTTGTGCACGTACTTTAAATGATTATGTAGGTAAAAGATGAAGTGTCTGAAGTCTGTGTCTATTCTTCAGGTGAAGTTGCCGGCGCAGACAGAAGTGGTCACCACTGAAGAGCTGATGTCTCACCTTGGTAGGATATCTTAGAGCCGTGGACAAGCATTACCAGTTTTGATACGTTACATTAAATTACATTAAAACGCAAAGTGCACACAGCAGCACATGTATATCGTGGTAATGGACTGTAGTAAGTTAAAGAGCTCTAGTGTTGCACCGCAGAAAACTTTATGGTTGGAAACAGATGGCTGATGTGACTTGAGAAGGAGGGGGTGTGGTTATTGTGTGAAAACATTTGTGTTTCAGTACCATTAATGGCACCCCAATCACGGATTATACCATTTAGTGTCTGCTCTTTGTGTAAGTAGTCGTTTAGAAGACGCTTTTAGGTTAAGTGCCTCACTCGACGACACAATGGTAACACTTTCTGACCTCTTACTAGTCCGGATGTTTAAAGTAATAGTTCACCCAAAAATGGAAATGTGACCTGAAATGTTTGTCGGAGACGTTTAGTATTACATTAGCTAACCGATGCAGTGAATTCACACCCTTCTGCAATGAATGGGTGCCGTCAGAAGGAGAGTCCTAATGACGTTTCGTGAAGCTAAATGCTATGCATTTGTATGAAATAAATCCATCATTAAGGTGTTTTTAGGCCAAAATACAAATCTATAACCGTGCTTCCTCCAGTGGAAAAGTTATTGATGGATTTGTTTATTACAAACATTTTGCTTCAACTGAGCTTTTTGGACTCTCATTCTGACGGCACCCATCCACTGCAAAGGATCTATTCTCTACATCTGTTACATCTGACAAGTCAATTTTCAGCAGATGTTCGTATTTGGGTGAATTATACCACTCTTGATCAGCTATGGGTGTAGGTTTTCTTTTACAGTGTCTCTAAAATGTATTTGGAAACGTTTGCACATCGAAGTCACAAACATAAATGTCATTGCATTGCATTACATAACAATTTTTTTTTATTTTTTTATTTTTTATTTCTATTAACCAACTGGTGTCATTGTCCTAGTATTTATATTTCTTTTAAACAATGACATTTTAATTGTGGCTTAAGTGTCCAAATATTTTTGGAGCCACCGTATATCACCTCTTATTAGGTCTCAGCTAGAAAGATGAACATGTGATGAGGAGATAAACCAGAAGTGCTTCCACAAACAATACAAACGTGTTTGACATGAAAAGGCGACACTTCTCAAATCACACAACCTTTGACAGAAAGCTGAAGTGTTTTAGCCTAAGCTTAACTTTTTCTTGTGCTAGGTGAATGTGTGCTGAACATCAAACCGCCGGAGAAAGCAGAAGGCATGGAGCTCAATTTCCAGCAGGTAAAGCTTAGCGTGGGGGCACCATTATAACAGACTCGTGCTGCACATGTCTAGTGAATATAATTAACATGTTAAGCAGACGGGCTGCGCAGGAAACCACAGAACCAAAAGACATATGCAATCAGTGAATGAGGCCTTCAATCTTTGAATGAAGGCTTGTGATGTCTTCATTAACAATTCCAACAATTACAATGTGTGTTTGTGCTTATAGATGCACAAATGAAAGCCTCTTTTTGTTCATGTGCCCTTGCTGTTCCTTTTTGCTCACGACTGAAAATAAACGTATTTGATGGAATAATTCAGGCTCATGCAAGATATTTTTCACATTTAGTTGCTATTTTTTT
>NC_056711.1:50480-53358 GCF_018831695.1 Puntigrus tetrazona | reverse complement strand
ATATATGATAATCTATGTTTTCTCCAGTGTATAGATGTGTACAGGAGTTGTTTTTTTTCCCCCACAGTGGATACACAGATGCTGTAACCACATCATTCTAGGGGGAAAAAAAACATACACGACTGTTCAAAAGTTTGTGGTCAGTAAGATTTTTATTTTATTTTTATTTTTAAAAAAATATATAATTCAGTGAGGATGTATGAGGACATTTGCTACAAATGTTTATCTATTTCAAAAATGCTGTTTTTGAACATTGTATTAATGGTTTTACACTAAATATTTTATTTACAATAAAATATATGATGCTTTTTTATATAAAACATATTATGCTAAGTTTAAGTAGTATAATTTTGCTAACATGAGGATCTTTTAATTGCCATTGCAACATTTTGAAATATCTAACTTCCAAGCGGTTCAAAGTCAAGTCTGTTTTTGTATGTGAGCTTGAGGATGTGAGGATGAAGACAGAAGCGTTTCTGATTTTCCCCAATGTGTGTTCTTGCTTATTGGAGTAGGTGGAAGCTGACTGGATTCATGCTGCTTTCTTGCTCTTCCTTTGCTTCTTTATGAGATTTCGTTTTTTTTATTTATAAGGTAGCTTGAGTTTTTATTGCCAAGACAGTTTCAAGTTCAGCTGAGCTTCATTCATGCTTGAATAATGCTATTTCTCTACACTGTAGGTCAGCTGACTGTCTTCGGCCAGGCTTTGTGACAGTAAAGCATTTTTTTGGCAGCAGAGAGAGAGAGAGANCCTGTGCAAACAGTGCACAATAACATCACTCAGGTTTGACTGTGTTTATCGGATGCTTTCCAGTCGAACAGATGTTTTGATTGTATTAAAGCTTTTATAGCCATCTCAGTGAGTATCGCTGGACTGGAGTTAGTATAACAGAGCTGGAGAAAGTGGGTCAGGGCAGTGGAGTGGTTCAGAAGCGCTGGCAGGGGCACAGGGACGGAGCCGGGCCACACGCAGGCTGGGCGTAGGTGGGGGTTGGAACCAGTGCCAGGCTCAACGGGACTGAATGGGAGCTGTGGGTGGATGGGTCTTGGCCGATCTGTCAAATCTCTAACGCTCATCCGACCCTGGTGCCAGTTCTACACGCTCTCATCCACCCACTGACCATCGGGTCAGCCTGTGCCACACTGATTCATCCCGGCTTCTGTTCCAGGAGAGCAGGGACTCATGACTCAGCAGCTTTCTAAAGGTGTCTAGTGTTGTTTTGGAAACATCATACTTTGGTGTGGAGCTGCGAGATGATGACCTGTGTTATTCTGATCAGAGTCAAGGTGAGATGAAGGCTGTGTCAGGGTGCGACTGTCTTGTTTGGAGTGCTAATTACAAATACATTTTGGGCATGACAAAGCAAGTGAGCCTCAGAGCAAGCAGATGAAATACAATTTTGCTTTTGGAGGAGGATGCCTGCTGTTTGGGAAGATAGTCGTGTCAGACGATTATTCTGACGGGCTTTGCTCAGAACCTGTCTGTATGGACAATTTGCTAGTCAGTTAGCTACCAAATGAATCCCAAAGATCACAAATATTGACTGTGTGATTGCAGCCAAACTGAAATAAAAAATGAATCTGGGAGCTAATAACGGTCATCTTAAATCTTGAGCATATAAGTTCTAAAATATGAAAATCTGTCTTATATCACGGACAAAGGTAACAAATAAAGGCTGCTGTTTTGCAACACCTTTAGCTATATTTACAATTTAGGATAGCCTTAACTTTCCTAGCGCTTTTATAAAACCGTTACACTCAGAATAAAGCCAAATTAAATGAAAAATGAAGATATAAAAGCTTATTCAAAATACTGTAATTTAATACTGAATGCCGTACTGACCAGTCAGATTCCAGAACTGGAATTATTTTATACCCAGAGTGATTGGGGTTGAATTAAGTGAAAGTGCTAGGAAATCCTGTGTACCAATGGAAAAGGGCCAGGGCACAAAGAGTAAGAGAGAAATCTCCTACAGAAGGGCAAAAATAATCTCACTGGTTTCCAGGGATTCATGGTTTATGATATATAATGTTGCTGTTACATGGTTGAGTTGTGTTACGAGCTTTAATCTCAACAACTGTCCACACACACTCATTTTATGAGCTGTGACCGATCAACATAACAGATGGTCATACTGTGAGTCCTTAAAAGTGAGAGCCGGACAGATTATTATTATCATAGGGCCTGGAACGTAATATCAAACACACGTATGTTCACGCTATCTGTTAAACTGAATTTGTTGCCTTGCAGTAGCTTGTATCTGTGAGCCTGCAGCTGTGCTTTTTTGAGAGTCAGTGGAGGGTCATTATGGTCAAAACAGAAAGGCAGGAAGTAAAGGAGGTGAACTTTAGTGTTTAGAGCGCTTTAGTCACTGGTCTAGAGTTATGAGATTTTTCCTGCTCAGAGCAGTAAGACAATCGGGTGTGAAATTTTACACAAGTGTGTGCATGCATCGTGTGGGAAGAAGTTACCGTTTTCTTATTTCTCTGTACTTCTTTGCTCTCTCTTTCTCTAGAATATGAGTGATGCTATGGCAGTGCTGCATAAACTGCAGACAGGTCTGGATGTGAACGTTAAGTTCACGGGTGTTCGGGTGTTCGAATACACACCCGAGTGCATCGTCTTTGACCTGCTGGACATCCCGCTCTACCACGGGTGGCTGGTTGACCCACAGGTCAGCATCCCGATTCACATCCTTCTAGAAAAGCAAGTTCCACTGAAACATTAAATGTCACCACATGATGTCATTTACTACTCTAGCGACATGCTCAGTTTCACAAAAACATGATATACACTGAGCACAGTTTTTAATTATTTACATGAAAATAATTCTATAAATATATTAAAATAATTCAATAATAATATAAATAATATATA
>NC_056711.1:49650-50380 GCF_018831695.1 Puntigrus tetrazona | reverse complement strand
GGCTTTAGAAATAATATATATTTGGTTTTAGTTCCATATGATTTAACATAAGCTCATTACTTGGCTACAGTCCACAGCACATCATTTAATTAAGTTTGCCAGTAATTGTTTTTTTAGCATATCATGCAGTGAGCGTCATGGTTGATGCCATTTCACGTTAAAACTAGTTAAACTGGTAATAATGTGCGGTTGAAATTAAATGAACACATCATTAATGTCTTAATTAAATGAACACACATACCCGTGTGGAATGTTAACACTTGTGCTAATATTTTTACCAGTATATTGTCTTTTTTTTTTTAACTCACTCTCTGTAGATGGCTGATATAGTTAAGGCGGTGGGGAACTGTAGTTATAACCAGTTGGTAGAGAAGATAATCAGCTGTAAGCAGTCAGACAACAGCGAGCTGGCCGGGGAAGGTGGGTATTTTTCTCATTTTCTTTCTTATATTTATGAAGACTGCTTCTTACAGAAGGCAAGTACTGGCCATATGTAACATTATTGTAGTGTTTCGAGTTCTCTCTCTGCCAGGCTTCTATACATCTAGATGTATTAATCCATGTCCTGAATAGTGTTTTCCCCATTGCATCATGCAAATAAACAACTATCAGAGCCATTTAAACACCCTCCTCCTTTTCACAGTTTTTTAGCTGTCTGAAACGTTCTGTCCCTCTCTCACTGCATTTGTGTCTAAATATATCTCCCTCGCCATCTTTTTTTTTTTTTTTT
>NC_056711.1:36907-49550 GCF_018831695.1 Puntigrus tetrazona | reverse complement strand
GGTATTTTTCTCATTTTCTTTCTTATATTTATGAAGACTGCTTCTTACAGAAGGCAAGTACTGGCCATATGTAACATTATTGTAGTGTTTCGAGTTCTCTCTCTGCCAGGCTTCTATACATCTAGATGTATTAATCCATGTCCTGAATAGTGTTTTCCCCATTGCATCATGCAAATAAACAACTATCAGAGCCATTTAAACACCCTCCTCCTTTTCACAGTTTTTTAGCTGTCTGAAACGTTCTNCGCCATCTTTTTTTTTTTTTTTTGCTCTTTCTGTAAGCGTCTATCAGAATGCACCTTATCCTTCTCTGTTTCTGTTTGTACCAGCGGATGTGAGCCTGTATGTCAGACTGTGCGATTTTTTTTTTTTTTGTGTGTGTGTTTCAGACAGTGCGTGTTTAAAGGATTAGTTCACTCAAACATTTTTTCTTCGTTTGTTAACTCACGTTTTTCCAAACCTGTATGACTTGCGTCATCCTGTCTGGAAAAAAGTGAACTGGGGCTGAGACTTTAACGTTAAAAAAAAAAAGACACCATAAAAGTATCCTAAAATTAGTCCATGTGACTCACACCAAGTCTTCTGAAGTCATATTAGAGCTTTGTGTGAAAGAGACTGAATTTCAAGTCATTGATAATTGCCACTTCCAGTGGACCGTCATCGTGAATGAATGATTCAGAGCAGTTTTGTGAGCAAAATCAACAAATCCATTGAAAAGATTAAACTCCAAGGATTGACTTGTTTACAAATCTGACGTTGTAATGCTCCAAGGAGAGTTAGGATGCATGTCAAGGTGTTAAATTCAAATATTTGTGGCCGTATTGTATTGTGTATTTGCTTTCTTTCTTTCCCAGGTTTTGTGGCAGAGCAGTTTCTGAACAGCACGGCGACTCAGCTGACATACCACGGCCTGTGTGAACTCACTTCTACCGTACAAGAGGGAGAACTGTGTGTCTTCTTTAGAAACAATCACTTCAGCACCATGACCAAATTTAAGGTGTGTTGACATTTAAATGTATTGGATGACGAAAGACGGCTATGTGCTGCTGTGAATAAGCTTTCCAATAAGCAAAGTAAATTTGGTCCATTTGTCTGTAGAGTAAAGCTGCGTGTTGGTGCCCCCCAGTGGCCAAAAACAGAACTTTAACATGCTACTGAGAAGACTATAGATGTGGGTTATCTAGATTGTGGTATTTCTAATTAGCATGATTTTGCATATTGAAAAAGTCAAAGTCTAACAGAAACATATGCAAATAATCTAATATACAGTAAAATGTTGGTTCTTTTTTATTACAGAATACTTGTTCGTTGAGTTATGTTAGGCTACTGCGGTTATTCATCCCATATAACACCACCACAAATTACAGCATCAGAAAATACAACGGAATGTTTCAGAAATCTATTAAAAATGTTAAAACCTGCAAAATTACTCTATATGTGTTTCTATTTTTTATTTTCAATCTCCAAACTTGCAAACTTTAAACATAAACAAATGTATAGCTTATTTTTATCTTAATAGTTTACGAATATGATTTTTAATCTTGATAGTAATTTTCATCCCTCCTTCAGGGCTAAACTTTGGCAAATGAGTGAGAATACTTTTGAATGTTGATTCTCTTTGCAACCCTCAACTGTCTTATTATCAGGGAGGCTGTGAAGCCTCAGTCTGTTATCTGGAGGAAGTGGAGCTGTTGTGTAACAGCAGGACACACTTCACCCGCAGATAAAACTCTTCCATGATCCTCATGTACACACTTCAGAACACGACACCGCCACTGCTCGGTCTGGGAGTGTTGAAAGATTGATGGACGAGAGCTTGGGGTTGCTACATGTTTTTGTAAACGCTCTCTCTGTGTTCCTTAGGCCCAGCTGTACCTGCTGGTAACGGATCAGGGCTTTCTCACTGAGGAGAAGGTGGTTTGGGAAAGTTTGCATAATGTCGACGGAGATGGAAACTTCTGTGACTCTGAGTTCCATCTGAGGCCGCCCTCTGACCCGGAAACTGTCTACCGTGGTCAGCAAGACCAGATCGATCAGGTCAGGACAGTGCTCAGTGTCATGCGGTCATGAACACCGAAGATCATAGATGTTTTTCAGTCTGACTTCTGTAAAAGAACATTTGCATGGCTCATCTATGATTAAAGTTGTGACTAATTTAATTTATATGNCTGACCCGGAAACTGTCTACCGTGGTCAGCAAGACCAGATCGATCAGGTCAGGACAGTGCTCATTGTCATGCGGTCATGAACACCGAAGATCATAGTTGTTTTTCAGTCTGACTTCTGTAAAAGAACATTTGCATGGCTCATCTATGATTAAAGTTGTGACTAATTTAATTTATATACACTACCATTCGAAAGTTTGAGATCAGTAAAGTTTTTTAAAAGACATTATTTAACTCCTATTCAGCAAGAACACATTGCAATGTTTAAAAGTGACAGTAAAGACTTACATTGTAACAACAGATTTCTTAATGCATATCAAAGAATCTTAAAAAGAAATCGTCATGTTTTCCACAATACTTAAGCAGCACAATTTTTTTTTTAAAATGATCAAGAAAAAGTTTTTTGAGCACTCAGCTTTTGAATAAAACACATTTTAAATTTGAATTTAAGCATTTCGCAATATTGCTGTTCGCTGTATTTCTTATTAGATTCTTGTATTTTTCATCAAATAAATGCAGAATTGGTCCCCCAAAAAAATTGTACTGACCTCAAATTTTGAAATGATGGCGTAGACAGCACTACGAATATTCACTGCAGCTAAACATGGTTTACAAATAAATGATGTATTTGCGATCTGTATTTCTCAGTTACCTTTTTGAAGAAAAGCGTAGTCCAGCCTTGCACATAAAACTTTTAAAAATGACAATTGAAATTTCCGAAGCCTTCAATTGTTCCTATGCTTACGTATAACACGAACATGTTCAATCATTTAAGTTCCTGATGTTTTAACCGTTTCACAGTAATCACTCAACCCCATCTTTAAGTAATATACCCTGTTTACGTCTTTAAGAAATGTACTCTGTGCAACAAATCCTTTCACAGAGTCACAGTAAGCCTCAGGTAGCGCCGAGCTCTGGAGGCTGATATTACAGTGATCTGTGAATGTTGACATCGAGTTGCGTTGCAGCCAGTCTCTGTGAAAGTGCAGTTTATCTACATTGTGCTTTGTAGCTCACTGCTGTCCTGTAGCACTAATTCTGCTCCAGTGCCTGCTGGAAAATCTCCTCAATTATTGATGTTAAAAGCTCCCAACCCTTCTTCTAGCTCTGTGTAAGCCTCCCCCTGTGCCTTTGGGATGCCTAAATGCCTGATGACCGTACAAAAGTCGCTCACGTGACGCAGATCCTTTGTGTGTCTGTCTCTCTTCTGCTCTTGTATTGGGTGTTTAATAAAGAAGTGTCTGTATGAGTGAAAGGTTGGGAGATCACTGTACTCTACATTTCAGTCTTTGAAACAGTCATGTAGTGCTTGTGTTGTGGGGTCATAAGCAAACTAAATGGTCAATTCATGGGTGAACTGTTAAGATATGCGTGATTTACTGTGATTATTTTTTTATATTATGTAAGCTCTTACCGTTGTAAGGGTATAATGCATTACAGAAAGAAATGGTTCACCCACAAAGGAATAATTATATCTTCCACTTACTTACAGACATATTCTAAAGCTGAATGATTTATATTTTATGGAACTTAAAAGGAGTTGTTTAGATAGTTTAAGCTGCGCTTTCTCATTTAACATGGTAGGGAAGTCAGCTAGTTGGATAATACTTAAGTGCCCCTATTAATGGATTTTTGAAAATAACATTTCCTGCCGTTTATAACGGTTAAATGAAAACATCCTGCAAAGTTTTAAATTCGAAAGTGCAACATGTATAAAGTTATTGCTTCTCAAAAGAAAAGGTAGACTTCGAATCATTGAAGACGGTTGTTTTTAAAACGAGTCCCAAGCCGTTTTATGTTGATGTCAAAATGAAACGTTAGCATAATAGCTGAATAGGCTCATTTGCCAACTCCCCTAGAGTTAAAGAGTTTAGTTTTAGCATTTTCACATCCATTCAGCATTTTAGCATAGCTTAGCATAGATCATTGATTCTGATTAGACCATTAGTGTCTCGCTCAAAAATGACCACAGAGTTTTGGTATTTCTACTATTGTAAACTTGACACTTCTGTAGTTATATTGTGCTCAACTGAAAATGAAACGTTATGATTTTCTAGGCCAATTCTAGGAACTATACTCTCATTCCGGGGTAATAATGAAGGAACCTTTCTGCCGTACCATGGGTAAAGCAGGCGCAATGATATCACACAGCGCCTGAAAATGCTGACATAAATGGGAAAAAACATTGTAGGTGTTTCATCATTTTTTTTTAGGGAGATGCTAATGGTCTAATCTGATTCAATGATCTATGCTAAGCTAAAAAACTCACTTTTTAACTCAAGGTGAGAAAATGTGCCTATTTTCAAAAAAAGTGTGTTGTTCCTTTAAATAGATTTAAAGGTGGCTGTGAAGTATTGCATATTATGTATTTTTTCAGGCTTCTAAAGGTAACATAAGAGTAGTGTATATACTGTATTATTATAGTCTTCTACCTTAACTATACCTTAAAATTTTAATGTGGAAACTGAGTAGTTGTTGACCATTTTAAATGTCCCCTTTGTATGTGTGACTACCTGATGGCACTGTCCCTACAGCAGGAACAGCAGGCTTCAGACCTGGGTTGGGAACAGATCCCAGAAGGCATCAGTGATCTAGAGCTTGCCAAGAAGCTGCAGGAGGAGGAGGACCGCAGAGCGTCACAGTACTATCAGGAGCAGGAGCAGGCACAGGCAGCGGCAGCAGCGGCTGCACAGGCACAGGTCAGTTAATTAGCTACAAACACATCACATTTTCCTCAAATGCCAGCATTTTTTTTCAAAATATCAGCATATTTTACACTTTGATGAGTCTGACATAACATCACATAAATGTGATAATGCTCCAGATTTGATGGGGGCTGCAGAAAGCCATTAGGTGTTTAAGAGGACAAATGAGATCTAGCAAACAATTAACGCGTAAAAATGAAGGGCAGGGACATTGTTCTATAGATGGATTGTTGATTGGATAGAGGCGGATGTAATTGCAAGAAATGAGGCAGGGTTACTTAAAGGAGCGAATAAGTAAATTTTAGACACACAGTTTGTGCTTGCCGTTTACTAATCTTTTAAAACTGGCAAACCTCCAGTAAAAAGATAAATTCTGTCATGGAAGTTATGCATAGACTAGTTAAACTATTTAATATTCGTTTTACAATAATTTTATACCTGTGCTTTGTGGAGAAAAAAAATGGATGGATAATTCAACTGTGGGTGCCATCTTCGGCCGAGATACAGAAATTAATTTGCTGCGCAACTCTCTGAGAGCATTTTGGGTATTCTCCAGCCTTTGAGTTGTACACTCGTTTTTGTGGTGCATTATGGGATTGAATGAATGCACTCGAGAATGTTCACTGTTGTTTCGGACACCACTACAAATGGCTGTCCCCTAAAATAGTAGTGCTGTTTAAGGGTATAGGGGGCAATTCCAGATACAGCCTAAATGATTGAAAAAGTTTGGCATACATCGGCAGACAGAATTTGTTGTTTCAACTGAATATAATGACATTTTGATTGAAAAGGGATTTTGTTTAAAGAAACATAAGCATGGGAGAATCGGTCGCAATAAGATTAATAACGAGCATTTAGATAAAAAATTTATTTCATTTCATGCAAAATTAGAAAAAGTATAAATAAGAGGTTAATTTGTTCCCCTCCTGTCAGGGACAACAACCAGCAGCGGGTGCTGACCAGGTGGATAGAGCGGCAGCTTCTGGAGCCTCAGCGGGGGGAGCCACGGCTTCTCCAAGCCCAGGCAAACAGCCCTCAACGGGGGAACGCAAACCCAAGAAAGAAGCCAAGGACAAAGACAAATGCATCTTGTTGTAACAGCAGTGGAATCTGTGTGGAGTACGAAACGGGCAGCAGTTTAATTCCAGTGGCTCTGCAATGCATCTCCCAGCGTGAGGTGGAGAAAGAATAGGCGACAGAGATGAAGTGTGACAGACGGAGAGGACTTGCCATTCTCAAGCCACTTGTGCCTGACTTTAACCCTCAGAGTTCTGAAGATGCAGACAAGAAGAGAGGGGTGTCACTACAAGGACTATCACTACATCTTTCGTAGAGCTGGCCAAATGTTCTCAGCAGGAAATCCACTGCAGTGCACTATATTTGTGTGGGGTCACCAGGGAGGGTGTTTTTTTGTAGTAAAACAAGGTAATGTACACATAGCACTAGGCAAAAAAGTACCCCCTCCCTCCAAAAACAACAACAACAAAAAAAAAAACAAATGAGAAAAAAAATGGCACCACTCTTTTTCATTATACAAAGCGTTTTCTTTTTTGTGTTGATTTCCGTTATTGCTGTTGTTTATAAGCTCTTTTATACCAGTTTACCCGTATATATGCATATGTAGATTTGTTGTATCGGTCAGTTTATGTTGTTTGACTGAAGGTTATCTGAGATCTTTTCATGAAAGGCCGTTCACATGAGCAGGTAGCAAGCCAACAGGTCGCTTGGCAAAGGTTATGTCTCAGGACATGATGTAGACCACCTTAGTTCTTTGCCTGGCAGTTTGATGCCAAATCTTTCATTGATGATCCTTTTTAGAGAGTGAGATCTTGATAAAACAAATGCATTGAAAAAGGGTTTCCTTATTAGGCAGTTGAAAATCCAGTTATATAGATGTGTATACAAAAACATTATTATTTCCAGTAGGACAATAACTGTTAATATCTGTGAGCGACTGACACTACCATTTAATGTAAATATTTTTTAAATTTCGAAATCAGTAGGTTATATAAAAATACATGGCCAAGTTTTTGCTTCGCCCCACCCCTTTTACATTTCAGCCAAATGTCTGGTTCATATTTGCCTTATAAGATGAAGCATATGATTAGGATCATTGTCCATGAATTTGGCTTTGATCAATTAACTACAGTGTTATTGCCCCAAAAACCAAATGGTCGTTGTAAAGAAATCGCTTGCTTTCCTCCCGATATCGGTTTTACGAAGGGGCGACGTCGAAACTGAAATATGGAGAGCAGGTTGGCTGATTTCTGACCGAGATAACAAGAGGAAGTTTAACACTTTTGTGTTAATCGTCCAAGTGGACACCGGGGCGATAGTCTGCAAATGGCTGAACGCCGGCCGAAGCGAACCGATATATCGGTCTATCGCTAGGCCTAGCTATAAACTTCGCACTCCTTCATGTACATTGTACATATTCATTTACACTATATGGATGTAATGTAGGAAAGGATTACTCAAGCCCATTCTGTTCCAGTGCTGCCTCCTGAGAGACAAGGTCTTTTCTATCCAAACATTCCAGCTATATGCCTTGAACTGAGCATTGTACTGAGCGTTACACTCAGAGAAGCGCCAACGTTGGGCTATTTTACCTGTTGTTCTGCTCTCGCAATGCAAGAATGAACAACTCCTGCATTGTAGAAAAGCCTCGTGATGGTGTAGTCAGTCGAACAGACAGTTCGATTGCTGTTGGTTAAATAGGAGCACAGTAGCTGCTGTTTATGCTAGTCGTGGGCTGGAGCTGTTCATTTGACGTTTGGTCCCCCAGTGGCCAATACTCTCTGTATATAAAAAGCCTTACAATATTTACAGTATCTTTTATACCTACAAAAGTAGGTGAGAGACGAGACTGAGACAATCTGTAGACCTTACCATAGACAGAAAACCGCACAGGCCTTCACAGAAGGAACATATCCATGAGTGTCTTGCAAACAGTTTGACGTGTGCTATCCCACTTGGTAATGGATATAAACTATGTCAAATGTGAAAGACAGGGTTTCATTTGAAATAGCACCCTTTGTTAAGGCACGTTCACACCAGAACTGTTGAAAAATTGCGACACTACCACAAAGTTTCATTGAATGGGGGAATAGAGAGGTTACATGTTCCAAATACAATATTTTAAGCGCTTAAATCAGTTCAGTTCATTGTGGCCCAAGCTCATTTACTCGTAATTCGATGAAATGACTGGATTTCTTTGACGTTTTAGATAATGTTCATCCTTAGAATAGATCCAGTTAAGTTCTAATGTTATCTGTGGAAGCAATCTTCTTTGCCTCCAAAATTTAACACAGGAAAAAAACTGATTAAGCCTACTATAAATATGGTCAATGTAACAACATTACACGTTAATATTTACTTCAAACTTACAGTTTCTTCAAAACTTCAAATATACAGTTGCTGCTACTGTCTGTCCAACCTAAACCATCAGAGCAGGTTCTTAACAGCAGTTTATTTGAAACCGTTGCAAGCTACATGAACAATGTGATCTTTGAGATAAAAGGATGTCGCAAATCTTTTTCAGCGGTTCTGGTACACTCCAAGAACGATAACTATAGAGACCTTAGGCAGGGTAGGCAGAGCTCATGTCATTACGAAGTAGCCTACAGTGGATTGTACTGTTGTTCAACAGCACAAAAGTTCAGCTGACAAAATGTCTTTACACGAAGGAAAAAGTTTAAAATCTGTTCAGAAAGTTGTTAGTTGTGAAAATTACACAATGTAGTACCTTTGTACAGTGTGTCATTGTAAAAATTGTAAATCTACCATGCACAGCCTCGTTTTTATCGTCGATACAGATTTTAACAATACAGATTGTGTCAAAGCTCTGAACAGCATCAAATAGGAGAATTGGGTTATAGTAATGTGTAATGACAAGATTTAACGCTTAGTTTTTATTCAAATGCAGAGACGGTCTGCGTAATCATATCGACGATCGCTAGAAATTAAGTGTCCCCAAGAGGCGAAAACAGGGAAGAAACCAAAACTCCATCCGTGAGAGAATGGAGGAAAAGAAAAAAAAACGGCTCAGTTGGGGGCCAGTACTCTGGCCAGATGAACCAACAATTAATTTCCAGTTAAATTTTAAATGCAGCTATAACAATGTTTTTTAGAATCACGCTGTGGTAAAGAATAAAATGCTTGCAATTTTGTTTTTAAATTTTAAGCATTCTTAAGCTAAAAAACATTCTGAAATTCCATTTTTTTCTCTGGAATAATCAGTTGTCATAGAATTTGGAAAGCTTTTTAAAACTTTATAGTTATCGTCCTTGATATGAACAGCCCTATAAACTTTATAAATGCAACTATAATTTCAACTCCAAATAGTGCTTCTAAGAGATTATTATTTAATGTAATGATTATTTAAGTTGGTACCTGAGATTAATGGGTTGACATACTAATGTTCAGCCAGAAAGTGCACAACAGTCTGTTGCTGTGTATTTGTCATGTTTTCATCATCCCCTAGAAGGTACACTATAACATCTAGGGTTATACATTCACCATGGTTTTACACTACTCAAACTATACATTTACATTCATTAATATCAGTGAGCTTCTTTCACCTCTGCAACCGGTGTCATGGTAGAAAGCACAAGCTATTCACTATAGAGTTGGGAGAGAAATGTCTTAAAGGGTCTGTACTGGGGTTGGCGCGGTGAAATGGGATGATAATGAGTAAAGCATCCGTTTTCATCAAGCTTGGGAAAACAAAAGGTTTCATTCTGAGACTTAGGTTCTGATTCAAACACTTCCTCAACTGTTACACTTGCAGGTCAGGTTAAATATGGACATTCCAAGGTGCTTTTGATCAGTGGCATGTCTGGTAAAGGAGTTATTAAGGACAATGTGCAACAGACTTCTCCAGCACACAGAATTATACCCACTGTGCATTAGTTTGTCATTTGTATTGATTGCCAATAACTATTCTTCTGTAATGTGCTTCAGCTTCAACCATTTGCTTCGAAACTGATCTTGTTAATTGCATATGTATAAATTGTCACAAGAACATACATGTTAGTCGGATACATACTGAAATGTCATATTTATAGAAAGGGGAAAAAGTGGAGTTTGAGGGTGCAATCTTCATATAGAAAACAGAAAGGCCATTTCAAAGAGTAAATAGATGGAAAGTGGCTTCCAACTGTTTAATATACTTAGCTAAAGCTATTATTGACCTCCAAATAATATCAGTAAATATTCCAAGGCCTTGTTTGCTCAGTTGGCCGTTGGTGTGCAGCACCCATTGAAGCTCCATTATAGGTCCTAGACCATTTTAGTTCTTTATGCACTGTTACATTGAATGCACTAGATGAGAAATATACCTCTTTTTATACAAAATCAGAATCACCAGAGTTTGTCTGGTTACAGCTGAACCTGATTCGTAACACTCAATAAATATCACTTTTGCAATAAGGCTTATACTTATGGAGCTTAAAGAACTGAACGTTATAAAGGAACTTTCTAATGGTTCAGTTTCACACTAAATGCTGCCATTTAGACGTAACGTTTCTTGCCCTTCCAGATAGGGAATGTTTGCAAGACTTCTCATGAATATAATTAGATGTTTTCATATCTTAGTGCCATCATGCGATATGGGAATGAAAGCAACAAATGATGAGAGAGCTTTTGACTGAGTTGATCCATGTTGACAGGGCATTACCAAGGTTGACCAGGGAGGGTAACGGTCTTCTGATTTCCAAGAAATATTTAAATGCCACACGTTACACACTTGCAGACATGCTTTCTGCCAATGATGGGAACTGGAAAGTTTTCTCCTGGTGCATTTGTCTTGTTAATATTACCGGGTCAAGTCCATGATGGAAATGCAGTTGTGATGCATGTTTAACAATTGAATATAACATGTGCTTCTAAATCATTTTAAGAACCAGTCCCATTACAATTTCTATTTTATATCCTTTATACGTGTATATTTACACAAAACATTTTAANAAAAAGGACAAAAAAAAAAAAAAATCTGGATATTATAAGGGTCAACCTTCCATTGTGTGCAAGGTTCATTAATGACCAAAAACATTTATGTAGCCCAACAGTGTCAAAAAGTAGATGGACAACTTTTCTGTAACAAATGCCTTAGACGAGAGACAATACGTCTGATTAAAGGAAATCTGGTCCGTGAGTCTGTGATTCTGATTTTTTTCCCCCACAAATTGTGTGTAGACATGGCAGCACGTACAGAACTATACAGAGACGGTCATAATCCACATAATTTAATATCAAGTTGTAGAATCATCAAAAAAGCCACATACTGAAATGTTAACGGAACTACAGATGTGTCCAGTGCTACACGCAGTAGTCTGCCCAAAGCATATGAGAGGATCCGAAACGAAGTTAAGGTAAATCTAAACGAACACCTTTTAAGAAATAAGCTGTACAGTTGCATCTATAGAATGCCAGGAGAACATGTATGTGCACAAAAGTTGTTTACAGGTCACCGGAGAACAGTTCAGGAAACAAAAACCTACATGTAAAGCCTTTTATAAAGACAACCAAATTTAATCTTTACAATAATCTAATGGCTATACGTTTAGCCAATTAAAAACATCAGAAGTTCAAAATAATAATAATAATAATAAAAAAAAAAAAGTATTTATATTTTTCCACTGTGGAGAGTCAGATGCTAGAACCTTCCTTTGAAGGGCTTGAATCCTCCGCTGCCACCGGCCATGGGAACATTAGTGATCTGCACAATTCTGTTCATACCAGAAGAGGAATGACTGCACAAAGACACAAAGAGCCAGATCAATACATACGCAAAGTCAATATGTGAAGGAAAGACTGAAGGCTAAATGTTATTTCCTGTAAATGTGCGACAATTCATTTCCCACCGAGTAAATAAGCAAATTAACAAGGTGCCGTGAATGATAAAAGTATTTGCTCCATAAAGCAGTGTCCTGCATGACACCAGAAAATTTGCACATTGCAGTCAAAAACGTTTAAAATAAAGAGTTAAAAATAAAGGGGAAAGAGTTTATATAAATCAAAAATAGCACATAAATTACTGATTTACGCATATTGATAAATTGAAAGATCATGATTTAAAATACTACATTTACAAAAAGAAAAATAATTTCAAAAGGTGTCAATGTCTTATTTATAGACACTTTTGTTTTGTTTCCGGATGAGCATTCAGTGACATACTTTTCTTAAAACAGCCATTGGTCCCCACATCCTGGCATAATGCAATCAACACAATACATGATTGTCAACATTTTAAAAGGTAAGTTACTCCATTTGGACTGCTGCAGCCAAACTCTAAACTTTTATCCCACTACTTTGTTTATTTAAAGGTTAGTACGCAGAATTACTGTGCGGGTGGAAAGGCTGTACTTGAAGTGATCTGCTCTCTCCAGATCAACAGCAGTGTAAACCAGAGCATGTGGAGCAGCAACAATTTCCACTCCACGCTCCAAGCATTTAATAATCACTTCCTGCTCCTCTCCTCGCTCAGCTGATCAGAAACACCGCTCCACCGTTGCTCTGTGGCTCAAGTATTTTAGTATGTTTGAAATATCACAATTCTGTTCATACCGTACAATATAAAAAAGGACATAAAATAACAGTGTTTCAAGTTGGCTTATAAGAACTATTGTTTGTGGTGCAAATTTTGTTTGTGATGAAAATAATAATAGCCTGTGTTTTCATCATTATTTTAGCCACAGATCGCTGCATTTCTGCTCATTCGAAACAGAATACAGATTAAGTATCTAAGGAAAAAAAAAAAATAAATAAAATAAA
>NC_056711.1:36024-36807 GCF_018831695.1 Puntigrus tetrazona | reverse complement strand
TAATATTTTATGTACTATATTCGATCATTTATTTTAACTGAACAATTATTCAAATATTATAATTCAAATACGTTAATAGATAAAAATAATAAAAGTACTCTTCTAAATGAAAGTTATACTGCTCGGACATAACATTCGATATCGACGCGCAAAACATAACTTGCTTTCTTTCGTTTACCGTGGAGTGAAATAATCACACAAGATTTTTCTTTTTTCTGTTCACCGAATGCTTTCCCTCGTCATAAAATCCGTAAATTAACACGAACTGGGTTTAATTCACGCCTTCAACTGTACCTTAATTATAAGTCCTAAACGTATGAAGTGCACGTTACAGTCGCTTGCACGGAGAACATGAACCTTTGGAACGGCGCGTGTCGGATCACACCCACAATGCACTGTGAACGTTGCACTTTTTTTCGTGCTTCGCTTTCATTTTTACGGACCCCGACAAACGACCAGACACTCCGAAGACCAAAACAAATCATCACAATCATCATAAAACAGCACTTCTGAATGAAATGGTCAGTGATTTTGTGTACATGCACCTTTCAATGTGTGCAGATATCTTCACTTAGCTTTATTAATTGCTTTCATTTTAAAAGAGCAATGCTTCATGCACAGTTTAGAAAAAAATCCAAATCTCTATGTACACAAATTATAACCCACACTTACGGCCAATCTGTTGTTAAAATGCGCCCATTTTTAGATTTTTAGAGGTGATTAGGTTTGTTTTTGTCGCCACCCATAGATTACTAGTCATGGTTAGATTAATGAAAGTTACGT
>NC_056711.1:35749-35942 GCF_018831695.1 Puntigrus tetrazona | reverse complement strand
GGGGGTGTGGCTCTTTACATTTGTCCCATGGGATTGGACGCCTCGCCCATGCTGTGGTGACCGCCGGCCAATGAGAGCGGAGCACCGTCCGACGACACCTTCTCTTCCTCCCGCCTCTTCAGACACGCCGCTTTTGGGTTGAGATTGCGCTCTGGAACGTGAGGATCACACACACACACACACACACACACAC
>NC_056711.1:34023-35649 GCF_018831695.1 Puntigrus tetrazona | reverse complement strand
ATACTATACATTTTATTCTACACACTATATTCTATATAATAAAACAGATGTAAAATATGCAATTACATAATAGGTCATACCTTTTCTATTCAAAATGTAAAATTATTTTTTTATACAACAAAACGTCACGCATATAGAAAATTAATTTCAAATTAATTAAATCAGGGTAGCCATTTCACTATTTATTTTGATATACATTTTATTCCTTTTATTGCATTACATTATAAATATTATTTTTATTAAACTATTATAATATTTATTCTACATTCTATACAACACGTTTATATAATATACATTATAAAATTCATTTATATTCCATTAAAACGTAAATTTGCTATAATAACGCTATTCTATATTTTATATTCTATAATAATTCAATGCATTAATATTTATATAACAAAACACCGCATATAGAAAATAATTTCAGGTAATAAATCAGGATAATTTTCCATCTCTAATACATAAAATTTAATACATCATACTATGATAGTTTTATTATATTACTGTTACATCAACCTTTTTGCTATATTCATAAACCAATATATTTAATTATTTTAAGTATTTACAGCTTGGGTAACACTATTTATTCATAATAAAGGGAGTCTAATCACTAATCGATAATGAGAACGGGGGGAAAAGGCAGTAAACATTTATCATAAATAATCAGAATTGATCAGGAAAGCAGTTTTCGTCACCAACAATTGCAACGATTAACAAAAACATCACAGTCTGATCTGAAACCCTCACTTCACCACAGCTTTCGGACGTTTACTGTGGTAATACCACGCTTTTTATTTTTGGGTGAAATATGACCTAGACATGTTTTAGTGAGCAATCCTAACACATTTAGTCGCTCCAATCTCAACCCGCTTCATGAGGAAAGGCCGGCAGGAAAGGCTGTTAATGTGGCAGAAGTTGAGCAGAAAGCAGCTGAAGGTCAGCGTCACACAAACACACAGCAGAAGAAGAAGAACAGAGACGCGGCTCTCAGCAGCAGCAGCGGAGCGTGTGTGTGTGTGTGTGTGTGTGTGTGTGTGTGTGCGTCTGCTGACTCTCGGCAGGACGGTGGCGGCTCGGAGGGCTGGTCCTACCTCGCACCTGTCTCTCCAGGCCCAGGATGACCTGCACGGCCTGCTGGAGGATGATGAGTTTAGTCTGAGCCTTGTCGCTCTTCAGGTGCAGCTGACACATGCGTCCGAGCTCCCTGAAGGCCTCGTTAATGTCGCGCACTCGAACCCGCTCCCGAGCGTTATTGGCCATGCGCCGCTCGCGCTCGCGCTGCTCCTTCTCCTCCACCGTCAGACACTCCTCCGACAGGCTGCTGCCAGGGCGACCGGCGCTCGTTAGTCAATTAACCTCTCGTTAGGACCAATCTACAGCTAAATCAACTCTTCGCTTCAGTGCGTTTAATAGAACCATACTCCTCAATTACAGAAGGACTTGATACTTGTATGCGTTTATGTATCTAAGAAATATTTTATATATAAAAGTACAAGTTTTTTTATGCATATATAGTTATTTTATTGTATATCAATGTGATTGTACATTTTACATACAATTTGCTTAATTTACGATATATACAAATTGTATTATATGTAATTTATTAAATAGTATTGTATCATTTAT
>NC_056711.1:32048-33923 GCF_018831695.1 Puntigrus tetrazona | reverse complement strand
CACTGTTTTTACCTGCTGAACCAGAAAACACCTGAAATCAAATCACGCTGAAGAAGAGACCGGAATCGCTTCATCGTTGAGCCTGAGGAAGACGGGGAGAAAATGCCTAGAAACCGCACACAACAACCTAGCAACCTCATAGCGACAACCTAAAATGCTCAGGACGCCCTAGCAACTGCATAGTAACACACTAAAACACATAGAAAACACTAACAACTGCATAGCAACAGCCTAAACACTCAGAACACCCTAGCAACTGCATAGCAACGGACTAAAACACTCACAACACCATAGCAACCTCATATTGACAGATTAAACACTCAGAACATACCGCAACTGCACAGCAACAGCCTAGAATGCTCAAAAGACCCTAGCAACCACATATTAACGGACTGAACAATCAGAACAACCTCAAAGCACCCTAGGAAATGCATATATGCATACCTAGCAACTGTATAGCAACAGCCTAAAACATTCAGTACAGATTAGAAACTGCACAAACACAGCCTAAAACACTCTAGAAACTACATAGCAACTGCTGAAAAACGTATCATTGTCTTAACAACATTTAGAACACCCTAGCAACTGCATAGTAAAACACTAAAACACATTGAAAACCCTAACAACTGCATAGCAACAGCCTAAACACTCAGAACACCCTAGCAACTGCATAGCAACGGACTAAAACACTCATAACACCATAGCAACCTTATATTGACAGATTAAACACTCAGAACATACCGCAACTGCACAGCAACAGCCTAGAATGCTCAAAAGACCCTAGCAACCACATATTAACGGACTGAACAATCAGAACAACCTCAAAGCACCCTAGGAAATGCATAAATGCATACCTAGCAACTGAATAGCAACAGCCTAAAACATTCAGTACAGATTAGAAACTGCACAAACACAGCCTAAGACACTCTAGAAACTACATAGCGACTGCTGAAAATGTATCATTGTCCTAACAACATTTAGAACACCCTAGCAACTGCATGGCAATAGCCTAAAAACACTTTAAATGCCTAGAAATGTGTGTGTTAACTCTGGACAGGTGCAGAAATGAACCAGCCAGAACCAAATCTCNGTGTGTGTGTGTGTGAGGTGCTTCATGGGAAAGTAAAGTCCTCCATCTGTGCTGAAGTCTCTTGGTTTTAATAAAACTCAAACTCCTCCCTTGAGCTCTGAAGATGTCGTAAGCTTTCAGTTGAGCTTCATTTGCGTTTGTCTGAGATTTTTCACCTACAGTTCTTAAGGAAAAAAGTTATCTTATCAGAAACGGTTTAGTTTCTGTTTGCTCTGGTTTTGGTACAGGAGAAACATTTGAGATGTGATTTTCCATCGCCTGTGCTGTTGTTTTTGAGGTGTATCTCTGAGGGTCATTCTGTCCTCACACATCCGCTGTGTTTATCCCAGCTCCGTATTCCCATCCGGCATGTTCCCAGCGTTCCTGCTACTCATTACAGCACAGTTTTCCAGACGGGAATGCTCTGCTGTTTGTGTGCTGATGTCATCACTGATCCGCCGCAGCTGCTTGTCTCACATTTGCACTAAATTATGTGTCGCAACACTTTGGGAACATATTTTCCTGGGAAAGAGTTTAACTCTGTTTCCGTCTCTTCTCTGATGGTTGTTAACACACAGCATAAAATATGAAGTGAAATGTACATTGAAAGTGTGTTTTGTGTCATTAGTCAACCTGATCACGGTGTGTTGTTTGTGTGTTTCAGGTATACGCCCCATCTGCCAGCACTGCCGATTACAACCGAGACTCACCGGGTTACCCGTCCTCTAAAGCACCGGGCGGCAGCTTTCCCAGTTCCTTCTTTATGCCAGGTAAACTACACACACCTGATGAAACAACAGCCTAAA
>NC_056711.1:31069-31948 GCF_018831695.1 Puntigrus tetrazona | reverse complement strand
CACTCAGAACATCCTAGCAATTGCGTAGCAACAGCTTTAAACACTTAAAACACCCTAATAACTGGATCAACAGCCTAAAACACAAACAACACCCTAACAACTGCACAGCAACAGCCTTAAACACTCAGAACATCCTAGCAATTGCGTAGCAACAGCTTTAAACACTTAAAACACCCTAATAACTTAATCAACAGCCTAAAACACAAACAACACCCTAACAACTGCATAGCAACAGCCTAAAACACTCAGAACACCCTAGCGTCTGCGTAGCAACGGCTTAAAACACTTAAAACCCCCTAACAACTTTATCATCAGCTTCAAACATACACAACACCCTGATAACTTCATAGCAACAGCCTAAGCACTCGGAACACCTGAACAACTCCATAGCAACAGCCTAAAACACCCAAACATCCTTGATAGCAACAACTTAAAACACTCGAAACACCCTAACAACTGTGCATCAACAGCCTAAAACACACACAGCAACCTAACAACTGCATAACCACAACCGAAACACCCAGAACACCCTAGCTACAGCGTAGCAACAGCTTAAAACACTCAAAACACCCTAGCAACTGTGCATCAACAGCCTAAAACACACACAACAACCTAACAATTGGATAACCATAACCAAAACACTAAGAACACCCTAGCAACTGCATAGCAACAGCCTAAAAACCTTTTGTCTGTGTTTCTGGGGTGTGATTTTAGACGGTCATCACAGTACAGACCCATGGAGCTCGTCTGGCAGTATGAATCAACCCGGATACAACAGCATGCTGGGAAACTCCACACACAGCGCTCAGAGCAGCAGCTACTGCGGCCTTCATCCGCACGACAGACTCGTGAGCGCATTTTTCAAAGACAATATATATA
>NC_056711.1:30339-30969 GCF_018831695.1 Puntigrus tetrazona | reverse complement strand
TATATATATAAGCCATTTATAGATTTACAAGCCATGTAAATCTAATATGTATGAACATTAATTCTTATGAACTGTCTTGAAATGAACCGAACCTGTCTCGAAAGCTCTCCCTCTCTGTGTTTTTCAGAGTTACCCGTCACACTCGTCAGCTGAGATTAACCCCAGTCTTCCTCCCATGTCCAGTTTCCATCGCAGCGGCGGGACGAATCACTACAGTACGGCGTCCTGCTCCGCAACAACCAACGGGACAGACAGCGTCATGGGTGAGTCACAGCTGAGCGAAGATTTGATTCACTTCACTTTAGTCACTCCAGCACGGTGCAGACTAAAGCAAAGCTGGAAATGAGAAGGAGCTAAGGGAACAACCGGTGATCAGGTTCAGCTGCTCAACAACATTAGTGGTTAATCAGCAGGTTAAGATGATCCATAACTCTTTCTGATCGACTGGTGACAGCATTACCAGTTCCTCCATCTGTCAGTAAATCAGTAATTCAGAAATAAATGTTGAAAATGCTTTTGTGAAGCTGAAATAAACATTCTCAACCTTTCTGACTCTGTGTAGGTTTTTTTAAAAAAAAGTATTTACTAAAGCTCAGGGAATTTAATTTAATTTAATTTAATTTAATTTAA
>NC_056711.1:29957-30239 GCF_018831695.1 Puntigrus tetrazona | reverse complement strand
TATATATATATATATATGCATGTGTGTTTATTTATGCTTAACACACATATTATGCAAACTAGAAAATGGCCTGATCCTGATTTGGTCTAAGGCTCCTGTCTGGGCCTTAAAGTCAGACTTGTGTCTTGATCTTCTGTGAATGAGCAGGAGTGTGACGTGTCTCTGGTCTGCTGTGTTTCAGCGAATCGAGCGTCGAGCGGAGCGGCCAGCAGCTCACAGACGGGAGACGCGTTAGGAAAGGCTCTGGCTTCAGTGAGTGACCGGGTCTAACACAGACCCTGA
>NC_056711.1:28679-29867 GCF_018831695.1 Puntigrus tetrazona | reverse complement strand
GGTAATATATGTGTAACAAAACTAAAAGAAAAGAGCATTTCATGTGAGTCTTGTACAACAACTATACTTATTATAAAATACTAATTTAAAAGAAATACATTTTAAATATACATTTTTATGTGTGTTTTCAAATGATTAATCTCATCCAAATAAAGAAATAATGTGTACAGAGCATATTAATTATGTATATACAAATACACACAGTTTGAAACACACGTTTATGTTAATATTCTTAGATTTTATATTATATATAAATATTTTTGATATATAAACAACAAGTTTTTCTTAAATATATGCACGCATGTCATTGTATTTATACATTAATAAACACAGTACGCACGCATATATATATTTAGTAAACAGAACTTTTATTTTGGATGTGGATGTCGTTTGACAGCACAATTTTTTTATTTATTTTTTTAATTGCAAAACAAAAATATACGCAACTACAGTTTTAACTTTTCAGAATTGTGAGATATAAACTTTTTTGAAGTTTTCTTGAAGTAGTTTATTTTTCGTTCTGTGGCAGAAACCGCCATAAAAAGCGCTTTCAGAGAGAGGATTATATAAATAGACATTATACAGCAGCGTTCACATTAAGACCAGAGACATCTACAGCTGCATGTGACTTCCTTTTTCCTTTCAAATACACCTTAGCCAGGAAAATCATTCAGTTGCATGTGGATTGCTGTAGAGATGATGTTTCAGCTCCGTGATGATGAAGATGATGAAGATGAAGATGATGTGTGTGTGTTTGTTCTGGTTTGTCATTGCTGTGTGTTTATGTTTTTAGATCTATTCCCCCGATCACACCAATAACAGCTTCTCATCCAACCCCTCCACTCCTGTGGGATCTCCTCCCTCGCTCACAGGTATGTGTGTGTGTGTGTGTGTGTGTGTGTGTGTGTGTGTGTGTGTGTTTGCACCGACGTGATTACTCTGTTCACTGCTTAACTATGCTACATAAACTGAGTACTGTTATTTATGTGCCATCAGGTTTATTACAGTTAACTAAATTTAATTTAACTATTTAAATTTAAAAATATAAATATTTTAGCTACTGTCCAAAGAAAAACTGCAATAGAAAAATTTTATTCGAAATATATAAATTAGTGATGTCCCAAGAATAATCACAGTTAATTGCATCCAAAATATATATATATACTATAAATATATATATATAAAGTA
>NC_056711.1:23483-28579 GCF_018831695.1 Puntigrus tetrazona | reverse complement strand
AACAAATCTAATTTTCTTGAAAAAAAAAAACGTTCCCAAACTTGTGAATAGTAGTGTATATTTATATATAAGGGGAAAAAAATATATAAAACAAGACATGTATTTTATACAAATTTCGTTTACTTAAAAATTAATGAAAACATTTTTGGAAAGAACAGAATTCATCAAATATTGTTTAAGTAATCAAAATGTTGGTCTGCTTGTAGTATTTATTCACATTTGGCCTTCTCTCCTGCCTGCAGTTTTATCACATCATTAAGTTGATTTAAACTCACATGCAGGCAGTCAACACTCCCTTTGATATCTGAGGACCTTTATATTTTTTTTGATTAGATGTTGGTGCACATTGTTTCATGATGTTATGATTAAGCGAAGCACGTCCATCTGTTTCACTGGATTAGTGATTAAATTCAGCCATTAGACCCACTCGTACCCGGGTCTCTGCTGCCCATACCAGCCAATTAAACCCCAGCAGCACGTGCATAGCCCCGCACCGGCCCACGCTCATTTGTCAAGCTGGCCTCCGATGAGGAGGCCTTATTAAACGCTGCACTCTCTTCTCATTGCCCCAAAGTCGTTTTTAATAGGCCCTTAATAAGAGCCTGCTTCTGAGAGCTTTGGTTTTAAAAAGTGAATTCCTTCCATTTAGAGCTGCTTTCGCTTTGGGAAGGATGAGTGGTTAAAAAACCTTTACCTAAACAACGTCCTGTCACACTCGTTTTTTTGAAAAGGAATTTCATTACGACCACAGCAGGTCCGTCGCACCTGTTGTGACAGCCAGCAAAATAAGAAATCTCCAGGCTCAACGAAACACCTAGAGTCTGTGTCTGGTGGAGTCGGGTCAAAGGACGAGGAGTGCAGGTCTCCCTCCTAAACTGATTAATGTAAATAAGCCAAAAAGGGCTTCCTTTGGGTCATGCTACATTACGGGCACTTGGCCTGTTTTATTGTTCTCCAGCCTTCACGCAAGACTTCTTTGTAGTGGATCGTTTCCCAGTTGGAGTGAGGTGGACTTGGAAGTGAAGGGATCGAAAGCGACCCCCACCACTAACGTTATGATTTGTGATTAGCAGATGTGCATTCTTTTAGAGCGGTGTTGATTTATGGCCAGTCAGAATCAGCACGTTTAGACCGAGACCAGACCAGAGTCATTTACATCCTCATTATAGTCCCTTCCAGCCTCACACACACTGCCACAGAACAAAAACACATTCACTGAATTCTTCCAGCGACTGAATTTTGAAGGAGGGGGCATTGAGTCTGAGGGCTGAGAATGTGACCAAGCCAAATAAAATCTTACGCTGCTACTTGAGTAATGTGGCAAAACAGTGCTTTTTCTTTTCTCTTGACAGCGTCTGACATGAGATTGGTCACATCACCGCTCACCGTCCGGTAGTTTGTTTGTGCGAGTTGAGAGCTGAGAGAGAGTCGTGGTCTCATCCTGTTACGGCTAGAACATCGAGCTTCTCCGTTGAGCTCATGCGGTATTAGAGTCAAGGGAAGACGCTCAGGGTCCAAGTCATCGCCCTTATCACGGTTCTGCATTGTTCTCCCAGGTTTTTTTAGTCATGACTTCATTAATGAGAGGAAGTAGGAGATGTCCCTCAGCACTGGTTTGTGTATGTATGCGTGTAAGGGTTGTCCTCGAACCCTTCTCACATTGCAGGATATGACCCAGTCAAAGGAAATGATGTGTCTGGAGACCTAGAGGAAAACAGCCCACATTGAGAATAGCTGGAATCAGTCAGGATAGGAAATGAGTTTTAGTCTATTGTGAAAGTGTATCAGTGCTTTGTACCACATGCACAGTACATAAAGTAAAAGTTATGAGCAAATATTTTTGTAAGTATATTAAAATACTATTTATATCAAGAACAGTGTATGCGTTTGACTTAATAATGTTTTTTACAGAAAATGTGCTTGACCAATAATAATAATAATATATCAAATAATATTTGACCTTGGATCACAAAAACAGTTTTAAGTAGCACAAGTATATTTGTAGAAATAGCCAAAAAATACTATAGCATGGGCCAAAATGATAGATTTTACTTTTATGCCAAAAGTCATAAGTATATTAATTAAAGGTCATATTTTATGTAAATATTTTGTAAATTTCAAAATGTTAATTTTGATTAGTACTATGCATTACTAATAACTTCATTTGGACAACTTTAAACGTTTGTTTTTTTTGCACTCGCAGATTCAAGATTTTCAAATAGTTGTATCTCGACCAAATATTGTCCAATCTTAACATACCCTACATCAATGAAAAGTTTATGCAGCTTTAATTATCTATAATTATATCATTATATTTGTAATTAAACACCATTATTTCAGTAACAAAATAACTTAAAGCTTTAGGACTATACAAATTTTTTATATTCATTTATATAAATACCATATGTTGCAGCTACAATGTTCCTTAAAAGATAATGCAGGAGTTCACTAAACTAATCGATCATTAATCAGATCATTTTTGTGTAATTTTTGCGTTCGTGTGGTGCTCAAAAAGCTCTGTTTTCATTGCTCATTCATTCAGATTCAGCCAACTAGTCGTAATGTGTCAGGTGACTAAAAATCTCTTCTGCCTCTATCAACAGGTACAACTCAGTGGCCCCGTGCGACTGGACAGGCGCCTTCCTCCCCAAACTACGAGAACTCCCTTCACTCTCTGGTAAGAGCGCTCTCCCCTCCCCCTGGTACTGAGCACTTTTTAATGGACACTGTGTCAGTAGATGACTTGCTTCTGGAGGGCAGGGGGTAGCTTTACATGGACATTCCTGGCTGACAAATGTCAGGAGCGGGACTGGGAGGGGGCCGTGGGGACCGAACAATACCCGTCCCTTGGGGCGTGTCTCCTGCCATCTGTCCTCTCTCGTCCGGGGTGGATGAAGATTGGCCGGGGTGTGTGAAGGTGGGGTGGTTAGGGATTGGTTAGGGTGTGTGAAGGGGGTGGGGTGCTGGCAGCTGCTGCGCTCAACCACTGCCGCAGGATTCCAGGGCTGACTGGGGAGCTGAGCCACAACAGGAGATCAGTTTACACACACACACTCGCACACACTCGCACTTTCCTTCCCACGTCGTACATTCACACTATGGGGTGTGTAGGTAAATATTTACTCTAATGCTTGTATGCCAGCTGCAAGTGCATTTTTATGGACCGTCCATGAGCAGCGGCCCTCCAGGAATCAGGAAATGAGCTGTGATCGGCAGAGTGAAGCGTGGTTCTTCGTAATTAGTTACTTGAACAAGTACCAAGATGCCGGCAGTTGGTGCTCCGCTTCGATTCCCTGCCCTCGTTCTCTGCCGAGCTCTCATAAACTCTGCTTGCTTCTCTCTCTGCAGTCTTTCTGTCTCGTCTCTCACTGTACGTGTCTCTCCTCTTCCTGTCTGACTGTAGAAAAATCGTGTGCACCAGCAGCTTCATGAGCATCTGCAGGATGCCATGTCCTTCTTAAAGGATGTCTGCGAGGTATTCCCGCTCTTCAGACAGTCACGTCCTGTCCTTCTTTTCCATTCAGCCATCGGCTTTCTTTTGATTTGGCTGTGCTTTTTCTGTTTTTGTGCTTTTTCGGTTTTGCCATTTCATCTTTGATGACATTAAACACATTAAAACTACTAAATTGCAGGTTGTGAAAAACTTGATTTCAGTTTCGTTTATTTATTTTTTTTGCTTAGCCTTTCACTTTTTCTCTTCTTTTCCTCTTCACTTTGTTTTCAATGGTTCTTTTGCTTATTAGTTTTTGCCATTTTGTAATTCCATGTTTTTAATAAGGTCTCNGACATTAAACACATTAAAACTACTAAATTGCAGGTTGTGAAAAACTTGATTTCAGTTTCGTTTTATTTATTTTTTTTGCTTAGCCTTTCACTTTTTCTCTTCTTTTCCTCTTCACTTTGTTTTCAATGGTTCTTTTGCTTATTACTTTTTGCCATTTTGTAATTCCATGTTTTTAATAAGGTCTCCGTTGTTATTTATTTCATTTATGCTTATGTTGTTTTCTCCTTCTCTCTATGCTATTTGCATCGTTCATTTCAGTCTCGGATGGAGGACCGGCTGGACAGGCTGGACGATGCAATCCACGTCCTGCGGAATCACGCCGTGGGCTCCACCGCCGCACTGTCCAGCGACATCCACAGCCTGTTAGGACAAGCGCACAACGGGCCAATCTCAGCCATCGGCACCAATTTCCCCGCTTCTGGATTGGTCACCAACCGAACAGCACAAATGGTAAATAAAACTTCCCCATCACAAAGGAAACTTTAGCTTATGCGTTTCAGAATGATTGAAGGTTTCACTGCTTTTGAGGTCAGTTATTACAGGCATGAGGGAGAGAAATGCATGTGTTTTTTGATTGTGCCTCTCCAAATTGGCTAATAAACAGAGTTAAGCCACCTGTTTAAAATGAAGGCCTGGCCATGTGCTGAAACTGAACTATTTTCCACTGAGAGCAGTTTAACTTAAACCCACATACTTTCCATAAGCGTAATGGCTGGACCCAAGCTCAATCTCCCTCTTTGAGCCGCGTTCCTCAGGCTGAATGGGAAAAGCAGTCACAGTAGAATCTAGTAGATCAGTGCCGGTCTGGAAGACATTTCCGCAGCGTAGCTCGCTGGGGCTGTGGGGACCAGCGTGATGTGAGACCTGCTGAAACTCTGTATCGCTCTGTATCTCCCCCACCATCCCACGACATTCACTCCCTTCTACAGAGAGATCTTCGCACAGCTGTAATAGTCGGAACAAGCGAGGGAGGCGTTTCCCAGTGGTTTCTTAATAATAGGAAATAACTACGGCCTTTTTTCTGTATTCAAAACATTTGGATTTTCTTTGTATGCTTTCAAGTGAACTGACACTGACCTATTCGTATTTTTGTCCAAAGACTAAAGCACTTAAAAATGTTTTCGTGAACGACCACTACAGTGAAAAGTCTAGTTGACCACGAAGATCTGAAATATCTTAATAAACAACTCGCTGTTCTCATTTAACATTTCTAACAGACACTTCACGTCTGGAATGCTGTAGCACATGTTAATGAAGCTTTCATAGAACTGTGTATTGACGGCTTAAGTCAAACAAACTCTGACATGCTGAA
>NC_056711.1:17859-23473 GCF_018831695.1 Puntigrus tetrazona | reverse complement strand
TTTTTTTTTTTTTTTTTTATAGTTTTCTCTCCTCTCCACAAAGGATGCTCTATGTGTGCCAATAATGTTTCATAGCCTAAGTCTAAAAGAAACACATTTAGAAATCACATACAACACAAACACTGTGCTCTAACTAGGAATTACAAAAAATGACAAAATGATATTTTTCATGTAAATTGATGTTTAGAAAAATTGTCCACAATGAAATCTCATTTGTCCAAAATCCAGCCCCTCGTGTATAATAAACATCTTAATAGTTTCGAATTGACATACACGATAGTAATTCAAAGTGCTTTACATAAAGGATAAGGATTTCAAAAACAAAAATAATTCTAGGAAATGCATATGAAATTGTATTCACAAACATGTTTATTAAAAACAAATAAGAAAAAGGTATATATAGAGTGCAATAGAAATTATGCAAATAATAAGTAAAATCTCTTTAAATGTTGTTATATATAAATACATTTTGTTTTGTAATTATTTACCTGCCCTGATTTTTCAAACCTGTAGCTTTTTTCAGTAGAACAGTATATTTTTCTAAATGTGCGGGTTTTTTTTCCAAGTCAGTGGACTTTTACAATCTATAGAAAGAAAGTCGTTTTTGGGATGAACTATCCCTTTGTGGCTATAATTTTCAATAACAATTCAATCATTCACTGGTTTGCCAAAAGTGACAAAAGTGATGTTCACCCATTTTTGGCTGGACTCAGCTTATGTTTTCATTGGCGATGAACAGAGGTGCGTTTCATTCAGTCAGAGGAGAGGAGATTGCAGCAGAGTGACAGAGCGGTGCCGTGGCTGTGTCACGATCCGTTCGTCTGCGCGGGAGCTGTCACACTGCTGTCAGTGGACTATGTGTTCATACACGCACAAGCAGAGCTCTGTGCTCCCGGCTCGACCCAAACACACACTCAGACAAGGTCCTGATTCAGCACAGCCAGCATGCTTTTATTTTGGTGCACTCTTTTCTCTTTCTGTCTTTTTTTTCTTGTCTTTTTCCCCCCTCGTCTTTTTTAACAACTCAGGAAATCTGACGCTTTAGTCGTGTGTGTGTCTGAGCGCCTCAGCTGTATGGTAATCAAGCCCAGACAGGAAAATGGCCGCCTTCTTTGGTTGGCACCCCCCCCTCTCCTCCACCCCTCTTCTGCCACAGACAAAGAGTTGTTTGGACACCTGTTGAGAGTGGTGCTGAGATTAGAGCGAGGGGGAAGGGGTTCGGGCCTGGGCGGCGTGGAGGTTAACAGAGGCCAACAGTGACTTAGGGACGCATTCCTGAAGGAAAAGGGGGGGAAAGACCTCTCCTCCTCCCCCATTTCTGCTGCTTTCTCTTCTTTCACCATGACTCCCAATCCCGTGGGTCCTCAAAAAAAACTAGATCGCGGGCGAACGTGGAAGGAAGAGAGTTGGAGGAGGCTGCCGTGGTTTCTTCTTCATTGCGTCGCTAATCGCATGGCAAGACTTTGATCGAATCCAGATGTGTTTAGAAGCCACCACTGACGAGTGCTGGTCAAACCGTCATTTGATGTACAGCATGAAAGGGCAGATTGTTTGACACGTCCACATGCGAAAAAGTTTCTCTACATATAAATGCTGACAAATGATGTCTGGGTGTCTGTTTCGAAATTTGTATGAAAAAAATGATCCTTCGAGTCAGCTGTAAAAATCTAAATTACATGTTTTTTTTGAGAAAAAAATAATGTTTCTAGGTTATGTCAGCTGGAAACTTATGAAAAAGAATGTTGAAGTATGAATTATTTATAACATACAATAAAAGCATACTGTTTAGACAGTGTTAAAGAAACACTACAGTATACAATACACATATATGTGTGCTTAACATTGACTTAAATGCTTTTATATAACGTGGTGTTTGCTGTTCTTCTTCCACCACTGCCTCTGAAATTCAATATTGTTTGAAGCGGCGCAGCATCCAGTCCAATGTTATGTTACAATCAACCTGCCTCTCAAAGTATAGACGCACGGTTTCAAATTGAAAACAACATGAGAGTGTTTTTTGGTGGAACAGAGTCAGAACTCAGGACTGAAGTGCCGCGTGTCTCTCTGAGCACAAATTTGGGGCTGTGAAGGTCGTTCTTTGTAGTGTGAATACCACTCAGTTCTTCAGAGGAGAGGTCATACTCTACAGTAGGAACACAGAGACTCTCCCCGCTTTGAAGTCCCAAGATCTGTCTCTTCCCCGATTTAATGTAAATCACTTTTGTTTTCTCGGCACTGATCAGATGGCTTCGTGATCAGAGGGACTCTTGATGTTTTGCTCTGTTCTCTGCCTTGTGTATTTATGGCTATCTGTTCTGACAGGGCTCTGTTCACCGTGAAGAGACCGTCAGCCTGAACAACAACCACGGCGGCCTGCAGGCCAGCGCCGGTCCCACCTCTAGCTCGGAGCTCAACCACCAGGCAGACACATTCAGAGGTTGGAAGCTTTCTTACACCATTTTCATTAAAAATGTTTGTATTTGCCTCTTTGGTTAAGATCATGCAGAGTTTTATGACCTTACAGCAAGTCACAAAGGTTAAGTGTTTAACTGTGTACTTTTGTTGTGTGTGACAGGAATCGCTAGTGCTCTGGCCAGCCAAGTTGCTCCTGCTCTGGACCTGAAGGTCGAGAATCAAGAAAAGGATGACATGCATGATAACCAGTCCTCTGACGACCTCAAATCAGACGACGAGAGTGATAAAAGAGATATGAAGCAGAATCGGGGAAGCACTCGACCAAGGCAAGGCAATTTCAAAAGAATTGACACTTATTGTGGTTTTGTGGTCCAGAGTCACAAATATTAGCACAGAGCACCACTTCTGTTTACTTAATTCAAGAAATGAAGTGTCTCATCAAGCACGTATGTGTTCAGGTTCAGGTGTCGAGGCCACGTTGTTCTCTCCGTCTTGTCTGACAGTTGTTTATTGTTCTGCAGCAGTATCAATGAAGATGAGGACCTGAACCCCGAGCAGAAGGCAGAGCGTGAGCGAGAGAGGAGGATGGCCAACAACGCCCGTGAGAGGCTGCGAGTCCGGGACATCAACGAGGCGTTCAAAGAGCTGGGCCGCATGTGTCAGCTGCACTTGAAGAGCGAGAAGCCCCAGACCAAACTGCTCATTCTTCACCAGGCCGTCGCTGTCATTCTCAGCCTCGAACAGCAAGTCAGAGGTCATTATTAATTCTCAAATCTGGCATCGTTNTCAGTGTAGTCACTTCTGGCAGGTTTATCAGTAATGGGTTACACTTTATTTTGATAGTTCACTTTAGACATTCTATTACCTATAAGTGATTTTGTAACCGCATGTCTTCTAACTCTCAGTGTAGACTGTTAGGATAGGTTTAGAGTTAATAGAATAAGTTTACATATACATGTAAAGTTTCTAGTATGTTGTATGTTGTGGACCCATCAAAATAAAGTGTTAGAACTTGTTAAGCAGAGAGTCTACTAATACGCTAATGGCTGCTAGTTGACATGTATCTGCTAGTTGACGACACATGTGGGTTTTATAAGGCGATGAAAGCTCTATAAGTGTATTATGATTACTTTTTTCAGTATTGCTTTACACACAGTGGTGAGATAACACGAATTCTCCTGTGTGCAGAGAGGAACCTAAACCCCAAAGCAGCCTGCCTTAAGAGGAGGGAGGAGGAGAAGGTGTCAGGGGTTTCAGGTGACCCCCAACAAGCCCACCCGCCTGTGCACCCGGGCCTCACAGACACATCCAACCCCATGGGCCATCTGTGAACAGCCAGGTAAGCGCTGTCAGCTCCACACAGAGATGTAAAACAGGCAGGTTGTTAAAATCCGACACCACAAGAAAGATTCTTTGCTTTGCTGAGACACAGGCTCGACTCCAAAACCTAGTGAGCTGCATCCGTTCTTACTTTTCTTGAGGAACTTTTACTTTGGAAATCCACCCGATGCCTTAAACTGGGTTTTTGAATGCACTGACTCCTCTAGACTTAATAGTAAGAGATTATATTTACTCCTGATGTATACAGTTACTGTATTGCAGTTACTGTAATGTTTTTAACTTTTTATGCATTTAGTTGTTATGGTAAAACAGTGATATTATTAAGTATTATTACAATATAAAATGTTAAACATGAAAAACTTTAATTTTAAAATACAGTTTTTTCCTGTAATGAAAAATGGCGTCATTACTCAAGGCTACAGTGTGACACGAGCTTTCAGAAATTATTCGGTCCAACTTTATAGTACAGTAGGTGGTCTTAACTACAGTGTGCTCATATTTAAATGAAATGTACTTACATGTTTTTACAATGTACTTAAATTTACTTTAAAATACCTACATGTACAATAATTACATCTGTAATTAATTTCCGTAACTACGTTAATATTTACACTGTTGACCCATCCTTTACACCTTAACCCTACCCATACCACCAAACCTTACTTTACCTGCATCCCAACGCAGTAGCAGCAAAAGTGTTTTGCAATACGATATGAATACAGCACGTACATTGTACTTACTTTTTGATGCAACTACATAGTAGTTAAGGCCACCTAATATAAATTGTGACCAATTATTCTTATGTTAATGTGGTTCTCAAGAAACATTGAAAAGGTGCATGAAAAGTTCAAAAGCTCAGAATATGTCTGTAACATCATACATGTCTTTACTGTCGATTCAATACATCCTTGCTGAATGAAATATCATATATATCATATATATATATATATATCTCACTAAGCCCAAACTTTTGAACGGTACTGTATATGCACACGAGAAAGTGTGCATATACAGAGAGCGTCAGTACAGTGGGTTATAAGCAATGTCCTTATCTTTCCCTCACTTTCAGATCAAATGGATCCCGATGGCGTGTGTTAGACAGAGTCGGTGACCTTGCTTTCCACGGGCGGACAGGACTCACAGTTTGTGACACAAATTTGAAAAGACAGACCACTCGAAGCAAAATTCCACCGTTAAGCAATCCTGAGATAGAAGAAAACTGGCAAGTGCCCAGCTCCCTGTGAAGACATCCCATATCGATAAGCAACTTTCTGCCCACCAGAGGAAAAAAAACAAAAACAAAAATCAAGCATAAAAGCCCCTCAGCACATATCGCTGTCTGCAAGCCGTGTGCCGCAGCTGTACAATCAGAGACTGTCGCCACCCCCTCCACCCTGAACGTGGAAGTTGCCTTGTGCCTAAACTGAATTGACGAATGCATTGTAACAGCAATTTGTTCTTTTCTTCTCGATTTTGTTTGTTTGTTTGTTTTTTTCCTATTTATTACGTTACTGAGCTGTAAGTCTGTGTTTAAAGGGAAAGTTCTGACATTGCTATGAGAAGCTGCTGGCGTTTCAGTAGATCTGCAGTTTGTCCGTCACATCGGAGTCGTGTGCTGTCCTCAGCCTCGCTCCCGTCCGCTCCATCAGACTTAATATATTCAGATCAAATTCCGTGCCCTCGCGAAAGAATCTGACGGCTCCCTGTGTCTAAAAAGAAAAGGAGAAAGAAATAATATATTATTTATATTTATCGTACATTCATTCCGCAAATAACAGCATGAGAAACCAAAACTACCTAATTCTTTCTGACGTTTGTCGATAGTGTAGCTCAGAGTCCTCGTCACCGAGTTTTGACC
>NC_056711.1:15714-17759 GCF_018831695.1 Puntigrus tetrazona | reverse complement strand
TACAAGATTTATATATAATATTAACACAATATATATGTATATGTGTGTGTGTGTGTATGTTTGTATACAATATTATACTATATGTGTATATGTTTAAAAAAAAAAAAAGTGTTTTGTAATGTGTGTGTGTGTTAGTACAGTAGTTCTTTGTTTTTGGATGAGTTATGATCCAGACATGCTGTGCCTCCTCTTCCTCTTCTTCTTCATCGCTCTGCAGCCTGAGATCAGACTCTCACAGCAGACCTTGTGTGTGTTCCTCAGAGCGTAACCTGAACCCGAAGGCAGCGTGTCTGAAGAGGAGAGAGGAGGAGAAGGTCACAGGAGATCCTCAGATGCTGTCCGGTCTGGGAGGAGACGGACACGGACACATGTAACGCTCAGGTGAGCTCCACACCTCGGGTTATGATGAAGCAATATTCATATTCTGTTCATGCACTTGGTGGTTGCTTTTCTCCGAATCGAGTTGCATTGCATTAAATTAGTGTGCATTTGATTAGTTTGTGTGTTCCCTGGAAAGTCACTCTTATTTTATTCCCACAATTCTTTGTTTCATGCTCACTCCGCATTCCACTTTTCAGTTTGAAGGTTCCTTTTTTTAATGCTTAAATCATAATTATAATTTTAACAAATATATATTTTAAGTATGAACTAAAATGACATAAAATAACTAAATTCTGTNTTTTTTTTTTTTTTTTTTTTTTTTTTTTTCCCCTTCACCATTTTACCTTTTCCCAAAATCTTTTTTTTCTTCCACCTTTAAATATTCTGGATTGCGTTTTTATTTTTTTATTCAATGTAGTTTACAATTCNTTTTTTTTTTTTTTATCATTATTCATTATCATTTCATCTTTTGTTTACATTTAATAAAAAAAGCATGCTTAATAAATTAAAATCGTAAAACCTACATAATTTAACAATAGGTTATAATAACAAAACTTACGTTTTTATTGTCTTTAAGCATTTCTTTTTCTAAATTGTAACATTTTTACAAAACCTGTAAAATATTTCACATTTGAGAAATTTGATTTTCTGGTTTAATAATGTAGTGCCAAAACGGTAATTAATAATTCATTTTCATATTTTGGCACAGTACTTTTTGAGAGATTGTTTTTTTTTTTTGTTGTTTTTTTTCTATTGTTAATGACTTTAAAACATGCCTTATGTGTCTCAGTAGTAACACGTTTCTTATAATTTCTCCGCGTTCAACCGCGCTCTTATTTTGACGGGTGGTCATGAAGAGCTTTGATAGTTCAGGCCTTTTGAAGTGAACTCATGCTTGGTTTGAGTTTCCACGGCGACTCTGCTTTTCCTCTGAACCAATGAGAAGCAGCTTCACATCTTCAACGTCTTTGCAAACGCATTTCGATGAGCTTTTAAATGTTGTTTTTCCCGACAGATCCTGACATGAGGAAGCTCTCCGTCGACGTGGCCTTATCTTCCCGTTCTCGTTCCAGAGTCCACACACACACACACACACACACACACACACACACTCACACTCGTGATTTATATATGATAAACAGATGTGTTGAAGACTTGCATACACACAGTAACTTCCCGAGCTGCTCGTTCGGCTCGTGATCATGGACCATCGATGGAAACCAGCTTCTGCAGGCCCGGACCGGACCGGATTGGACCGGACCGTCCTGCTGTCTGACGCTGTGACGTCGATTTACCGTGTGCTGTTATACAGCACACACACCCATGAGCCTTTGTATTCAACGCAAGGTCAAGCTCCGCTGCGGGAACAGATTCCTTTCTTTTGTAGTTCATGTATTCGAGTTTGACTTTCTTTTGTACCGATTTGTGTTTATGATGTAGAAGAGAGAGATGTTCAGTTTTGAAGCGCAATGTTTGTGGTTCTGTTTGGGGATCGCCACTAATGCGTGAATCCCACAGAACCGGCCGTATTTCACCTCAGAAAGCAAGACATTACATGAAATTCATTTTTAAGGAAAATTAAGCCTGTTTTAATGGGACTTTTTTTTTTTATTATAACATTTGCCACAGATTCTCATTATAATAATGAAAACACATCATATATA
>NC_056711.1:0-15614 GCF_018831695.1 Puntigrus tetrazona | reverse complement strand
CTGAATACGCGCTGCAACGGCTGCTTATTTATACACGCCGCTGTGATCAGCGCAGCTGGATGCGATAGCGATGCCAATCTTCTCAATTGGCTTGTTTAGATACACTCGGCGTAGATTGGTTCCGGCGTAGATCTTAATTCGGCCGTCATCCGGACGTGACTCGGAGTGACCTACTGAAAGGGAACTCGCAATTCTGACTTTTTTATCTCGCAATTTGACTTTATCTCGCAATTTGATTATATCTCGTAGTTCTGGACTTTATATCTCACTTCAATTTTATATCTCGCATCCTGACTTTATCTCGCAATTTGACTATATCTCGTGAGTTTGACTTTATATTGCAATTCTGACTTTATATCTCGCAATTTGAAGTATCTCTAAAACTTCTGACTATATGGCAATTCTGACTTTATATATCTCGTGCACTTGACTTTATCTCTGCAATTCTGACTATTATCTTCGCACTTCTGACTTTATATCTCTGCAATTCTGACTTTTATCTCGCAATTCTGACTATATCTCGCAATTCTGACTTTATATTCCTGCAATTCTGACTCTTATCTCTCAATTTGACTTTATTCGCAATTTGGACTCATATCTCGCACTCTGACTCTTTTATTGCAATTCTGACTTATCTCAGTACTTTGACTTTATCTCGCAATTTCTGACTTTATCTCGCACTTTTGACTTTATATCTCGCAGAATTCTGACTTTATATCTCGCAATTTGACTTTATCTCGCAATTCACTTTATCTCGCACTTCTGGACTTGTATTCCTCGTAAATTCTGACTTTATCTCTCGCACTTGACTTTATATCTCGGTAATTTGACTTCACCCCGCACTTGACTTTGCCATTCCCCTAAATTCTGACTTATATCTCGCAATTTGAATTTTTATCTCAATTCTGACTATATCTGCACTTGACTTTATAGGTCTCGCACTTGACTTTATCTATCTCAATTCTGACTTTATCTCAGAATTTGACTCTTATCTCGGTACTTGACTTATATCTCGCACTTGACTTTTGATCTCGCAATTCTGACTATATCTCGTAGTTCTGACTTTATATTGCAATTTGCAATTTTGACTTTACTTATTTATCTCGCAATTCTGACTTTATCTCGCAATTTGACTTTATATCTCGCACTTGACTTTATATCTCGCAATTCTGACTTTATCTCGCACTTGACTTTATATCTCGCACTTCTGACTTTATCTCGCAAAGAATTCTGACTTTATCTCGTAATTTGACTTTATATCTCGTAATTTGACTTTATATCTCGCAATTTGACTTTTATCTCGCACTTCTGACTATATTCGAAGTTCTGACTTTATATTGCACTTTGACTTTATATCTTTGCACTTGACTTATCTCTACAATTCTGACTTTATCTCGCACTTGACTTTATCTCGTAGTTCTGACTTTATATTCGCAATTCTGACTTTATATTTATCTCGCAATTTGACTTTATCTCGCACTTTGACTTTATATCTCGCACTTCTGACTTTATCTCGCATTCTTATATCTGCACTTGACTTTATCTCGCACTTCTGACTTTATATCTCGCAATTCTCTGACTTTATATCTCGCACTTGACTTCATATCTCGCAATTTGGACTTTATCTCGCACTTCTGACTTTATATCTCGCACTTGACTTTTATATCTCGCAAGTTCTGACTTTATATCTCGCAATTCTGACTTTATATCTCGCACTTTATTCGCACTTGACTTTATATCTCGGTGAGTTCTGACTTTATATTCAACAATTCTGACTTTATATCTCAGTTGAATTCTGACTTGACTTTTATCTCGCAATTCTGACTTTATATCTCGCACTTGAGCTCGCAATTTGGATATCTCGCACTTGACTTTATATCTCTGCACTTTATATCTCGCACTTTTTATCTCTAATTCTGACTATATCTCGCAGTTCTGACTTTATATTGCAATTCTGACTTTATATCTCTGCAATTCTGACTTTATCTCGCACTTCTGACTTTATTCGCACTTGACTTATCTCTGGCACTTCTGACTTTATATCTCGCACTTGACTTATATTCGCAATTTGACTTATCTCGCAATTCGATCTATATCTCGCAATTCTGACTTTATATCTCACAATTCTGATTTCAGGAGATCTCGCAATTCTGACTTTATATCTCGCAATTGACTGACTTTATATCTCGCACTTCTGACACTTTATATCTTGACTTTATATCTGCACTTTGACTTTTTATCTTGCAATTCTGACTTATATCTCGCAGTTCTGACTTTATATCTCGTAGTTCTGAGAAAAAGTGGCAATTTTTTTTTTTACCTTTTTTTTTTTTATTTTTTTATTTATTAGCGGAAATGGGGCTTACATACTTTTCTGTCTAAATAAAGTGCATTTTGTTCATTTTACATTGTATTCAGCAATCGCAGAATCGCGAAAACTGAAATATATAAAAAAATGCAATCAATACTTCTGCATGAGGTGACACAAACTTCAGCAAGTGTTGATAGTCTTTCTAAAATACAAACTGCATACTTAACCTTTCGCCACTTCTCATCCTCTTCCAGCCCGGGACGGGAGCTATGCTTCTCTCAGCCGAGCTCAGTCGCTGTAGTTCTCAACTGAGCGAAGAGTACGAAGCGGAGCGCGAACTTTTACTTACGAGAACGACTGCACCACTCCTGTCATTCATCCGTGTCCTATAGCAAGGGCTCGCCCGACTGGGACGAGATTTAGGGGCGACAGCTACTCTAATGCGCCTCTACAGTAAAGACGGAGGAGAAGAAGGAGACTCTGTATGAGGGAAGAAGATGGTGACCTGTATCCAGAGGAGGTGGACATGTACGAGGGCGCAGAGAGGAATTTAACTACGAGGGAAGAAGATTCAGTGATCCGTGGACGCCCAGGAACAAGAGCCTGCTCACCCCGACTCGACGCTGGACGCCCCATCAACCACCAGACCTCCTCTGAGAAACAGGCCTCGCTTCATCAACAGTCTCAAAACGCCGGCCAGCCTCCGGGTTCAGCCGTCCAATCAGACACAACCCCAAACTCTGCCAAACCTCCAACCAGCAAGTTCCCCGCCCCAGAACAAGCCCCGCCCCAACATGAAGTCCTCAGGTCCGATCCCGCCGGGTTCAGTCCTTCTTCGCCATGGCTAAGCCGCTGGACTGCCGTGTTTGGTTTGGGTGGATCTACCTCTTCACCACCACCTCCTGCACCAACAACTCAATCCCAACCTCCACCAGCGCCATCCCAGCCTCCGATGGCTCAGCCTCCTGCTCCTGCCACCCAACAGACGCCTCACCTGCAGCCAAATCCTGAGATTCCCGCCCTGCCCCAATCACCAACTCCGCACCTCCTGCACCAGAACCTAAACCTCCAACCCCGACCAAGAAGATCTGCCCAAGTAGAGCCACCGATGGAGGAGGAACCTCCACTTCAAGAAGACGAGTTTCTCATGGAAGAACCTCCAAAAGAGGAAATAGAGATTGAGAGTCTCACCTCCATCTCCTCCCTTCAAGAGGAGGAACATGGTACTGAAACTGAGAGGTACTTACAACCATCAAACCAGACTTAGCTGGTCACCTAAAAAAATGCTTAAATGTCCTTTATTGGATGATTTTAAAGCTTGTCTTCTAGCCTGACCAGCTGAAAAAGTGGCTAAAACTACTTTAAAACCAGTAAACTTGTTCACCTATAATTGCACAAACTACAATTACTAGATTATTTAATCTGTGTTTTAGCAATATTATCAGCCACTCATATGTAACCAAAATCCACTTTAAAAGAAGACTGACATGGTGGCCTAAAATGGACAGACCACAATTATTACATGATTTAATATATATTTTTAGGATATTTGACTTGGTTTAGATGTTCAGCCAGCATATCTGATAAGTGTCTAAACCACTTTTAACCATTAAACCAGGCTAATTTGGCCACCTAAAATGCACAAAACCACAAATGTATTGATTTATTCTGTTTTTATTTAGGATATTAAACTTGGTTTAGATGGTCTGCCATCTTGTCTTCTTGTCTGACCAACTGATGAGTACCCAAAACCACTTTAAATCCAGTAAACCAGACCAACTTGGCCACCTAAAATGCACAAACCACAATTATGGGATGATTTTAAATCTAAATTTTTAGGATATTTGTCCCTGTTTAGATGGTCCACCAGCTTGTCTGCTTGTCTGAGCAGCTGATAAGTGGCCAAAACCACTTTAAAACCAACAAACCAGACTATCTTGGTCACCTAAAATGTACAAACCACAATTATCGGACTATTTAATAAATGCTTTTAGGATCTGGTTTGGAAGGTCAACCAGCATGTTTCCCAGCCTGACCAGCTGATAAGTGGCCAGCAAACTAGACTAACTTGAGCACCTAAACCCTCAAACCTCATTTTAGTGGATAATTTTGAAGCTACTTTTTAGGATATTTGACTATTTGTTTGTAGTCTGACCAGCTGATAAGTGGCAAAAACCACTTTAAAACCACTCAAACCAGACCTGTTTACAAAAACACATTTACAGGATGATTTAAACGCTGTTTTTAGGCTTAGACGGTTTAGATGGTCTACCACCTTGAGCTTGAGCTCAGCCAAAAAAAAAACACATTTACTAAAGCTGTTTTTAAACAGCGTGTGGCTGAATCCAAGAGACAGGTCCAGGGAATTGTGGGACTAATTCTGTTGCATTATAGATGCAAACAATCTGGTTTGTCTGTGCAGTGAACCGGTGAAGGAGGAGCCGAAGGAGCCGGTGGACCTCATGGTCAGAGCTAAGGAGAACTTGGCTACGACTCTTGAGAAAGTCCGCAAACAGTTACAGGAGGTGAGGCTGTAGGAAGTCGCTAGAAAGTCAATACTATCCAACTATTGCTGGACCCAGATACAGTTTATTGCATTGATTACACAGAAATTCAAACGCTTGAAATCAGCATGAATGCAGGAAATCACAACCGATCGCTTTATTTGTCAGCGAGGTTTTGGCTCACGCACTTCACGAGGAAAATACGCTTGTCTTTTAACTTTTCACTTAAAACTAGTGCTGTAAAATGATTAATCGCATCCAGGTAAATGTTTTTAGCTTGCATGACGCTTGTGTGTGTACTGTTTACGTTTATAAATATATAAATGCAAACACACACGCTTATATTTAAGAAAAACGCTTATCAGTACAAATATATTTATTTAAAATATTCGTGCATATGCACGTAAATATTTCCTATATATATATATATATATATATATATATATTGTGTGTGTGTGTGTTTATATGTACATAGTAAAAACACACCGTTATACATATATTATGTAATCAGAAACGCTTATTTACGATTATCGCGATTAATCGCTTGACAGCACTATTTAAAACGAATCGCTGCAAGCTCACATTCATTTTCTCTCAGTTTCACTCAGAAATGCATCACATTCTGGAGAGTAAAACGGCTTGCGAACGATATTTATTTTTATGTTTCCGCGCACATTATTTTCCGGCCCGTGCTTGTAATGCGACGAGACACCATGCTAATGCTAACGGCACTCTAACCGCTCTCATGATTACTTTGCAGTTTTGCCACGTCCTCTCTGCTTCTTTTTTGTGTGCGTTATTCTGTTGACACTTTATCTTTTTGTTGTCTGTTTTTGTATCCCACCGCTTTGTCGCTCTTTCCAGTCTCTTTTCATTGCTTAGCTGTTTTGCATGTTCGCTCAGATGACCCATGATTGGACGAGGCTGTCAGGTGGGTCCGGTGTTGGTGGTGTGAACGTTTTGTGGTGCTTTTGTGTAAGTTTTTGACTTGTGTAGGCATTGCGTGCGTAACAATATAAGCTAAAATAGTTGGTGGAAGTCATTCATTAAAGTTTACGGTAACGCTTTAGAAGTGGAAACTGTAAACTGTGACTTTTCCCTCAATAAAGTCCTACTTTGCTGCTTGTTAATAGTTAGTAAGGTAGTTGTTAAGTTTAGGTAATGATCAGGGATAGTCTTATATGATATGCATGCTAATAGGCAACTAATAGGTGTAACCGTAAAATTGTATTACATGAATGTGAATCACAAAATTGCTGCATTACAGTTAAAAAAAAAGATATGTATCTTAGAATGTTTGGCATATTTCTGCATAAACATCCAGTTTTATTTATAATTTTCTAATAAAAATAATTGGTTGTAAAATAGCTAAAACACATTGCACATTTTGTTAAATGCTATATTTAATTTTTATATATATTATAATATATATATATATATATATATATATATATATATATATATATATATATATATATATATATATATAAATAAAAAATATTATATATATAATTATATAATTTTTATTTAATTTTACTATATTTACTTTTATCGTGAATATGGCTGATATTCTGTTGTTTTACAGAAAATGGATTTTTGCAGTGTTATTTTCGAGTGATGTGCTATTATAAATTTACATTTCTGTTGTTTTTAATTTTAGTTGAATATAAATTGTTATGAAGTTTTAGTTATTTTTTGAGTTGTTGTCTTTTTAAATTTATAAATGTCTGTATAGTTTAATATATATATATATATATATATATATATATATATATATATATATATATATATATATATATATATATATATATATTTATATATATATAAATATATATATATATTATTATATATATATTGAGTGTGTGTATCTTAAATATAGATAGATAGATATACTGTATATATATTGAGGAAAGAAAAAATATATATATATAATTTATTTTATAGATTAGTACTGTCAAACGATTATTTGTGATTAATCACATCCAAAATATTTACATAATATACGTGTGTACTGTGTATATTTATCATGTATATATAAATACATCTATATATAATACAGATGTATTTATATACATTAAATATCTGCTGATATAATATAAAAATACTCAGTTATATAATATAGTATAATATATACATGCATGTGTGTGTGTTTATATATATATATATATATACATGAAAAAATAAATTAGAGTACAGTACACATAGTATGTAAACTAAAACTTTTATTTTGGATGCAGTTAATCGTTTGAGAGCACTAATGAATGCATAAAGACTTTTTTGGAGTCAATGTTTCTTTTATTTTCACTAAATGTTGATGGTTTTAGTTGAAGTGAACAGTAACCCTGGTTTGTTGTAGTAAATCTTGCTGTGTTGCCGTGTTTGTGTTGAATGCAGAAAACATTTAGACTCCGATCGAAAGTAGTCGCCTTTCATAAAACTAATTCAATATTTCTCTTGCCTCTCTTTCTATGTCTTTTTATCTCAGGCTCGAGGAGAAACAGGCTCTCAGTCGCTGTGGTTCGGTAAAGGAGGGTGAGTCTGATCTAATGTACGCTCACACGCTCAAGTCTCTAATCAGATGCATTCCTCAGACTTCTGAAAATGATCGTTTTAAGGAATGCATGAAGTAATAATTCAGTGCAATGGTTAAAAACATCTGCCATTACAGTTTAAATACCTAAATGACTAAAAATTGAAATAAATAAATTTATAATATATTTTATTTTTATCATAAAACCCCTTCTGAACAACAACAAAAATGTGACAAATATTTTTGACTATAATGCTGTAAATAAAATATTAAAATAACATCTAAATATTACAGTTTAAATACTGAAATGACTAAAATTTGAAATAAATAAATTTAAATATATATTTTATTTTTTAATCATGAAATAAATAAATTTATAATATATATTTATTTTTATCATAAATACCCTTGAAATAAATAAATTTATAATATACTTTTTATTTTATCTGAACAACAACAAAAAATATGACAAATATTTTTGACTATAATGCTGTAAATAAAATATTAAAATAACATCTAAATATTACAGTTTAAATACTGAAATGACTAAAACTTGAAATAAATAAATTTAAAATATATTTTATTTTTTATCATAAAACCCTAAAACAATAAAAATGTACAAATATTTTGGACTATAATGCTGCAAATAAAAATAAAATAGCTTTCAAATATTACAGTTTAAATACTGAAATGACTAAACTTCTGTAATAAATAAATGTATAATATATTTTATTTTTAATGTACGCCACACTTCTCAAGTCTCTAATTCCTCAGACTTCTGAAAATGATCGTTTTAAGGAATGCATGAAGTAATAATTCAGTGCAACGGTTAAAAACATCTGCCAAATGCCAGATGCACGCCATCACGTGAGTGAAGGTTAACGGTAATTATTTCAAGGCGCAGGTTATGCTGTTGACGCTGAGGCGGTGAATGGATGGGATTCTTCTGGTAGTTATTTGCATGCAACGTTATGCTCATGACCGTGTCTGTTTCTCCAGGATGGGCGGAGCGCCTGTACAGCATCGACAGCATGCCTGATCTGAGGAAGAGGAAGACCATTCCTCTGGTCAGAGATCTGGTGAGATCTTAACGCCGACTGCTTTACTGGATCCTGAGCGTTTCAGTAGGAATTGGTCTGCAATCGCAAATCGTAGTGCGCTACAAAATCAGTCCCAGATTATCTAATAATTAAAAATCACCCTAGTGTAAAGTAAAACAAGCCCTTAGTAAGTGATAAGTAATGCTTACAATGCATGTACGGTATCAGTGTTTCATTGCATTGTTTTGCATTCTTTTTGACTGGTTTTTAGTTTCTTTTTTAAGAGCAATGAAATGAATAACAGTTTTTGTCTTGTTTTCTTCGCCTCTGCTGTCTGGACTCAGGCTATGGTAAGGATCTGCATATGTGGTTTTTGGCTAATGATGCAGTTATTAGTGATTTATAAGTCTCTTGAGATTTCTTATAAAGATGTGAGCTGATGACTGGGTTTTGTCTTTATTCTCTGTATGTCTCAGGTTTGTTCAGTCTCTGGTGCAGAACTCCCTGCAAGGCTGGGATCACGTCTGCTATGGCCTCTAGCACGCTCAACAATGAGGAGCTGGTAAGTGACAAACTCTCTAAATTAAAAATGTGTTTTAGGTTTGGTATCATTGCAACATTTTTCAAATAATTGTTAAACGTAGGAACTAAAACAACAGCCAAAAATACGACAAATATTTTTGACTATAATGCTGTAAATAAAAATAAAATGGCACCTAAATATTACAGTTTAAATACGGAAATGACTAAAACTTGAAATAAATACATTTTAAATATATTTTATTTTTATCATAAAACCCTGCTGAACAACAACAAAAAATATGACAAATATTTTTGACTATAATGCTGTAAATAAAAATAAATGGCACCTAAATATTACAGTTTAAATACGGAAATGACTAAAACTTGAAATAAATAAATTTATAATATATTTTATTTTTTATCATAAAACCCTGCTGAACAACAAGAAAAATACAACAAATATTTTTGACTATAATGCTGTAATTAAAAAAATAAAATAGAATCTAAATATTACAGTTTAAATACTGAAATAACTAAAACTTGGAATAAATAAATTTATAATATATTTTATTTTATCATAAAACCCTGCTGAACAACAACAAAAAATATGACAAGTATTTTTGACTATAATGCTGTAAATAAAATATTAAAATAACACCTAAATATTACAGTTTAAATGCTGAAATGATTAAAATTTAAATAAATAAATTTATAATATATTTTAGTTTTATCATAAAACCCTGCTGAACAACAACAAAAATATGACAAATATTTTGACTATAATGCTGTAAATATTAAAAAAGCACCTAAATATTACAGTTTAAATACTGAAATGACTAAAATTTTAAATAAATAAATTTATAATATATTTTATTTTTATCATAAAACCCTGCTGAACAACAACAACAACAAAAAATATGACAAATATTTTTTACTGACTATAATGCTGTAAATAAAATATTAAAATAACATCTAAATATTACAGCTGAAGTACATCTAAATATTACAGCTGAAGTAATGTGCATCGCTTCATTCTGTGATTTTCTCAATATGTTTTGCAGTCCTATCCTAACGAACCAGACATCAATGGAAAGGTTACTTAATCAGCTTCCCATGTGATGAAATTCAACACACGTGAATACATATATTGTAGTCCAGGGCGGCATATAATTAATAAATAAAAGCGACCTAACACTGAACCTTGTGGAACACCTCTGACCGAACGCTCATTTGTTTCCTATCACTTAAATCAGATGCAGGATAAGTGGCTAAACAGATAAAGAATATGTCGTGACGCACAAGTAGCGCTGGTGTGTTTGTGCTCGCGGCAGAAGAGTCACGCGTATAAGAAGACGCTGCAGGCTCTGATCTACCCCATCTCCTGCACCACGCCGCACAACTTCGAGGTCTGACGCCACGACGCCCACCTACTGCTACGAGTGCGCAGGGGCTGCTGTGGGGCATCGCCCGCAGGGCATGCGCTGTTCGAAAAGCGCGCCAAATGCCACGAGAAGTGCCAGGACCTGCTGAACGCCGACGCCTGCAGAGTGAGACTCCGCTAAGCTTGGCGCCAGTGTGACGAGGAACGGATTTTAGCATGCCCTTTGAAATGGCTTCAGTCTTTTCGCTGTAATGGCTTTATATAAATGACTGAACCTGCACTTTAGGCGCCGAAAAAAACGCCCCGAGATCCTTTCAAGTGGCACTTGGAGACTTTTGTCTTTTATGTAACGTCTTAAAATTGACTTGGTATGGAAAATAGGAAAAATAGTGCACCAATGCACTGTAATTGTAAACATTATTATTGTAGTATGATTTATATATGTATTTTTAAATATGTATTTTTAATGCAGTTTGATTGCAATGGGTTATTTCTTAACCTTCATGGAAACCTAATTTGATCATTTCAAAATAGTTAATAATTGCAATTATTGAATACCTTTATTATAATTCCATAATCACGCGTATAGGAAACATTTTCGCAATTTACATTATTTGAATTATTTACATTTTTAAAAATAAGTTATATGAGGTTGTGATTGGTGACGAGTGGAGAGATGCAAATAAAAAAATACATAATTTATAAGTAGTGAATATATATCATGAAATTGAACATCTGAATAATAATTGTTTTAAATTGTTTAATGTTGTTTTAATTGTTTAAATGTTTATGCAGTAGTAAACTGAAGATAGAGTATATTGTTTAGTCATTAAAATAATTATAAGTAATAAATATAATAAATAACAATGAATATAATATGAAATAAATATTCTAATGATTATTTATTTAATATATATATATATATATATATATATATATATATATATATATATATATACATATATAAAATTTAATATATTTAAATAATCATTTTTATCAAATTTATTTTTAAAAGCATTCAATAATAATAGTAAACTGAAATAGAGTATGTTGTTTAGGCATTAAAATAATTATAAGTAATAAATATAATAAATAACAATCATTATAATATGAAATAAATACAAATAATTATTTATTTTATATATATATATATATATATATATATATATATATATATATATATATATATACACACACATATATATATATATATATATATATATATATATATATATATATTATATACACATTTATATATTTTATATATTTAAATAATCATTTTTATCAAATTTATTTTTAAAAAGCATTCAATAATAGTAGTAAGCTGAACAGAGCATGTTGTTTAGGCATTATTGTATCAATAAATAAATATAGTAAATATCAATAAATATAAATTGAAGTAAATAATTATATTAGATAATTATAGTTTTAAATAATTTATTTTTAAATAAATTTAATAAGAGGTCAGTAATAATTTTTTTAAATTTCTATCAATTTTGTTTAGTCATTAAAATAATGCTAATAAATAAATATCAATAATTTAATTTGTTAAAAATAAACGTTTTATTTTTAAATGCATTTAATAAGAATTCATTAATAAACTGAACATGAACTATCTTGTTTATTCGTAATGATAATGTAATGATAAATAATAAAAATAATCTGGAAAAAAATGAAGAATTATTGTTTAGTACAATAAACACGTTTAAATGCATTCCAGAAGAGTTTGGTAATAAACTGTACATAGTCGACATTAATCGGTGTGTTTTTATCCGATCGTTAAATGTTTTAATCCTAAATGCGATGTTCAGGAGCGCGGAGAAGAGCTCAAGCACGGCGCCAAGACCGAACGCAGAACATCATCATGGTCCTGAAGGACCGCATGAAGATCCGCGAGCGCAATGCCCGAGATCTTCGAGCTGATCCAGGAAGTGTTCGACGTTCCCAAGCGCCAGCCACGGACGCAGATGAAACAAATCAAGCAGAGCGCTCTGGACGGGACGCCCAAGTGGTCGCCAAAATCAGCATCACAGGTACTTCTGAGCAAACCAGGCCAAACCAGTTAGTAGTACAACTACAAACTAGCACAACTAGTACAGTCGACTTATTCTGCACTTTCTTTTTCGATGTAGTTTGACCCAAGCTCTTGTCTAGCGATCCCAGTGTCTGAAAGCAATTAAACGCCCTAAATGCTCTTCATTTGTACGTTTCTATGGCAACAAAAGTCATAATCGCGATAATTTCGATTTCCATGTTATATCTTTGCATGCAAAATTAATTCGATGATACATATCAGCTACATATTCTCTGTAAATAACACTCTGTGCTAAAAACAACGGCGCTTAATGTTTTAAGCACTCTACAGCTTTTTCTGTGCCGTGATTTGTAATAACGAAGCTAAAATAAAAAGAGCTATGCTGTGATCACCACTACAGTGATTATCATCATAAACAAAATAGATCTGGCCTCAAATGGATCCTTTAGTGGAGGATGTGGAATGAAAAATACTTAAAGGCTTTCTTCTCTCCGTCTTTCCAGTGGACTGCGCCAGGGTCTGCAGGCGAAGGATAAGACGGGTCGAGCGACCCCTACGTCACGGTGCAGGTGGGCAAGACCAAGAAGAGGACCAAGACCATCTACGGCAATCTCAACCCCATCTGGGACGAGAGCTTCTCACTCAGAGTGAACCCGAGAAGAAGCAAACGCGTGCTTATTCGGGGCTTAAGAAAGTACTTTGTAAGGTTTTGATGTACTTGAAAATAGCTTTATTACAATAATAAATCAAACCTATCCTGTTATGAATGATTCAGAAGTGCAGTTTATTACTAAGGAAAAAAGTTGTTAGCATTGCTATTTTACGAATGAAACGTTATTTGTACTGCTATTATTATTATTATTCATTTGTTTTCTTTCAAATTTTAAGGATTTAAGTAACATTGTTGCGTGTTTGTCATATTTCTTTCTTTTTTTATTTCTTGTATTATTTGTATTATTTCTTTATTTTGTATTTGCATTTTTTCTTTATTTTATTTTATTTTATGTCTATATTGTTTATAAAGCTTTATTTCACGTTGTTTTTATTATTTGAGTTTTTACGTTGTTAAATACGTATTTTTCAGGTTTTGTTTTTTTTCGTTTTACTTTAGTATATTATTTTTGTATATTTAGTATAGTATGTAAATATTGAGATTATTAGTTTTAATTAATATTTTAAATTATCCGTATTTTAATTTTAGATTAATTTTTAAGTCGTTTTGTTGCTTTTAATAGTTTTTGTATATATTTATTTTAGTTTGGGGTATTATTTTAGTACAGTCAATTTATGCTAAATGAAAATTAGAAATATGTATTTTTAAATGTAATTTGTTTTTTATTTTATATTTAGTTTGTTTTGGGTAAACTTTATTTTATTTGAAGTAATGAAAATGTAGTATATTTTGTATTATTTCTTGTATTATTTGTATTATTTCTTTATTTTCAACGCTATATTGTTTATAAAGCTTTAGTATTTTATTTCACGTTGTTTTAGTTATTTAGTACCCCAGCTTGAGTTTTTTGCATTTTTAAATACACATTTTTCAGGTTTTTTTTACCAAACAGGGTTACTTTTAATTAGGTTTTTAAATTATTTTATTTTATTTTATTTTGTATATTTTAGTATAATATATAAATATTGAGATATTATTAGTTTCAATTAATATTTTAAATTAGATTGTTTTTTCTGCATTTTAATTTTTAAGTCATTTTTGTTGCTTTAAAAGTTTTTGTATATATTTATTTTAGTTTTGGGTATTATTTCAGTACAGTCAATTTATGCTAAATGAAAGTGAGAAATATGCATTTTTTTTATTTGAAGTAATGAAAATGTTTTGTATCTTGTATTATTTTTTTTTTGTACTCTATATTGTTTAGTATTTTATTTCACATTGTTTTAGTTATTTTAGTACCCTCAGCATTTTTAAATACGTATTTTTTAGGTTTTGTTTTTCTTTGAGCAGGGCTACTTTTAGTATATTATTTTGTATATTTAGTATAATATATAAATATTCAGATATTATTAGTTTCAATTAATATTTTAAATTATTTTTACATTTTAATTTTAGATTAATTTTTTGCATTAATAGTTTTTGCATATATTTATTTTAGTTTTGGGTGTTCAATTTATGCTAAATGAAAACGAGAAGTATCTTTTTTTTTATTATTTCATCTCGGTCAACTTTATTTTATTTGAATAAAGATCCTAAAGATGTTTTAAGGGTTTAATCTCGGGCAAGCGAGACGTTTTAATGAAAGCTGATAACCGGTCGTGGTTCGTGCTGTTCCAGCGAGTGTCATAACTCTTCGGACCGATAAAGGTGCGCGCCTGGGACGAGGACGACGATATCAAGTCTCGCGCTGAAGCAGAGGTTCAAGCGAGTCGGACGATTTTCTGGGACAGACCATCATTGAAGTGCGGACGCTGAGCGGAGAAATGGACGCCTGGTACAACTCGGTGCGCCCGCTGCCGCTGCCTGCTTGTTTAGTGTCTCTCTGCGAACGCGAGCCGGGACGAGATGACCAGCTTCCCTCTTTCTCTCTGAGCAGACAAGCGCGCCACGGATAAGTCGGCCGTGTCCGGAGCGATCCGCATGCACATCAGCGTGAGATCAAGGGAGAGGAGACCGTGGCTCCGCACTCACGCTCAGTACACCTGCCTGCATGAGGTACGCTCCAAACACGCTTCTGGAAGCGTTTCTCTTGAATAAATAAGCTTCCTATTGATGCATGAATCTAAACGATGAGAGAAGCGCCTTAGCAATGCGTGCCACTCATCAAAAAAGCAAAATGCATCATTTTGAGCCATGCGTGTGTTTTTGGCTATTGCTTTTGCGCCCAGGATCACATATAAAGATTATGTTCGATATAATCGATGTTTTTGCATGCATCCTCACGCCGCGCATTAAAGTCTGACGGAATGCTTTCAAGTAATGTTTAAGTAACGTTCGGTGTTTGCAATAAGTCCTCATAACACCGGAAATCATTCCCTTATGATGTTATTTGATCAATGTTCTTAGATTTATTTATTTTTTGTAACTTTTAAATAGCGCTCTTAATAAAGAGACAGGACCGCAAGCAAAATGGAAATGAATTATCCTTAATAAAATTGTAACATTTTAGAAAAACAAAACAAATAGAAAAATTAGATTTATGTGATTTAAGAAAAGTTTTTGTAACCTAAGAATAACTTCACGATCGCAAATAAGGAAACGTTTTTTAACGTTCTTACAATATAAAGATGTTATATTTTAGGTGAAGATAAATCATCCAGTCATAAAATCAAATGTTG
>NC_056710.1:20493472-20499150 GCF_018831695.1 Puntigrus tetrazona | reverse complement strand
TGAAGACAATAAAAAAGAAACAATTAAATGTATAAGCCCTCAAACATAAAAAACTACTTTAAAACAGGATGTTTTTCATGTTTTTCAAGGGACCCCAGTAACATGGTATTTAGCCCCTAGAAACCGTTGTCTTCGTGGACTAGTTAGGGTTAGGGTTAGTGCCCTGCTAGTGCCCTGTACCATATAACAATGAGCACAAGTATAGCTTAAATATATGTCATTCTAAGTATATTTCTGATGAGTACATAAAGCCCATAAAGCCAAAGACTAAAAGTATATTTTTTTAATTTAAAAGAAGTATAGTTTTCTTAGTTTTAAAAACTTTACCAATACTTGAATAAACATTTTTGTGTTTTCTGAATTTTATTTTATATCTTCAAACATTTAGCCCATGAAACATATCACATAAACATAAATATCACACTAAATATATTTAGCCCATGCAACGTAATCGACCAAGATGGCAGCGCGTACACGTCGCGAGGCTCTCCAGTTTCTGCAGTTTTGCAGTATTTTACTTGCTCATTTCGGGTCTGTTCGTGCAGAACAGCAGTGCCTTTACATCGTACACCCGACAAGAGCTTTTGGATACTGGTTCATGCATTTCTGACAGTAGCACGCAACACTGCCTTCAGATCAGGTGATGCACAGGTCTACAGCACTTCCAGGGCAAATCTGAAGAGGGGCATCAAAAAGGTCAAGTACTGCTACAAGCTGAAGCTAGAGGAGCACTTTTCCAACTCTGACCTTCGACGCATGTGGCAGGGCATCCAGGCCATCAGTGATTACAAACCCAACCACTCCACCCCCACAGCACTTAATGTCTTCTTCCTGAACGAGCTTAATGACTTTTATGCTCGCTTTGAGAGAGACAATAATGAAACGGTCACCAAGATCACCCCCTCAACCGACCCACCCATCACACTCACCTCCTCAGAGGTGCACACCGCACTGAGCCGGATTAACGCACGCAAGGCTGCTGGACCAGACGGTATCCCTGGACGCGTACTACGAGCATGCGCAGAGCAGCTCGCTGGGGTATTCACGGACATTTTCAACATGTTCCTTGCCCAAGCAGCTGTACCAACATGCCTCAAATCCACCTCCATTGTGCCAGTGCCGAAAATCTCAAGCCCATCGTTATGAAGTGCTTTGAGCGACTAGTCTTGTCACATCTGAAGGACTCTCTGACTTCCACACTTGACCCCCACCAGTTTGCCTATCAAGGCAATAGCAGCACTGAGGATGCAGTCTCCATCGCACTGCACTCCGTACTCACACACTTGGACAATAAAAACACTTATGCACGGATGCTGTTTGTTGACTTCAGCACAGCATTCAACACTGTCATACACTCTAAGTTAATTACCAAACTCAGAGATCTTGACATTAACATCTCACTGTGTAACTGGGTTATGGACTTCCTGACCAACAGACCTCAGCATGATAGGTCAGGCCACATCTGCTCCACTACTGTCACTCTCAACACTGGCGTACCACAAGGCTGTGTGCTGAGCCCCTTCCTCTACTCCCTCTTCACCCACGACTGCAGGCCTGTGTTTGGATCTAACTCCATCATCAAGTTTGCTGACGATACTATGGTGATCGGGCTCATCAGCAACAATGATGAGACTGTCTACACGGAGGAGGTCCAGCATCTGGCCACGTGGTGCAAAGACAATAATCTGCTCCTTAACACTACCAAAACCAAGGAGCTTATTGTGGACTTCAGGAAGGTGAGAAGAGGCACACATGATTCCATCCACATCAATGGGACTGCTGTGGAGCCAGTCTCATGCATTAAGTTCCTGGGAACCCACATCTCTGAAGACCTGTCCTGGACCACCAACACCTCCAGCCTGGTCAAGAAGGCTCACCAGCGTCTTTTCTTCCTGAGGAAACGTATATGATGCCATCCTGGTGAGCTTCTATCCATTGTACATACTCTTGTAAATGTGTCTATACATATCCTGTATATCCTGTTTGTACATAACCATCTGTAAATTGTTTATACATGCCTAACTGTAAATTTCCCTTTCATTGACAATAGCAACCTGTGTATATTGCTCTTAACACATTCACCTGTAATTTAATTTATACATATTTATCTCCTGTACATATTACCTGTATGTGCACTTGTAATTTATACCTATGTTCTGCACTTGCTGCTTATTGCACTCCTGGTTAGACCTAAACTGCATTTCCTTTATCTGTACTTGTACATGTGTAATGACAATAAAGTTGAATTAGAAAATTTTAAAGTTGAGTTTATGGCTAAAATCTTGTTGAATCTGCTCAAACTGTCAGTAAACCTCATAACTCCACACACCTTTATCTCAACATAATGAACTGAAGCGCTTTATACAGTAGGCTAACTCTTTCAAAGATATTAAATAAGAATCATAATATTGCAGTAAAACAAATACAAAATAAAATCTATAAAGAAATATTTCAATATTACAAACCAAATTTAATTATGCTAAGGACAAATGTAGAACAATTTGTTGTTTCCGCTCAACAATGCCTGGCTGTAATAAATAGCACTGAATAAAACACGTGCACATCTGCGCAGTCAGTGCTGGTTTACAAGACGTGTGCTGGTAAAGCGATTGACATAATGTTCCAACATATTTTAGCATAAATATCTGCCACCTAACTACTATTTGCTATTAGTGTAAACAGAATTTATGATTATTTGCATATATTTGCAGATGAGTGGAATCCGAAGGTGATGGATGGATGACAACAGACCAAAGTGGAGCCAGAGGGACGATGGAGCCTTGCGGAGCTTGTGGACTGATGGACTACGGGGGAGAGGAGAGAGCTAGGAACCAAGGGGGAACCAACGGGTCTACGGGCTAAGGTGGAGGCTGGATGCTGAGGTGAGGGATCCTCCAGCTACGACAGCAATGGTAATAGGCAGACCCATGGCGAATCCCACCACCAGATGGTGTGCTGAGGGTGAGCATAGAGGCTGCCAGGAGACATCAGGAGACTGGACAGTGTGGGAGGGGGGGGGGGATTCTGTTGCTCCGTGTCGTGGTGAGATGGTGAAGGAGCACTCAATGAGGATATCACTCTTAACAGTCTTTAATATTCCCAAAAAGAGTAAATAATACAGACAGGCAGGCAGGCGGGCCGACTGGAACCAGACGCATACACAGACGAGACCGGACAATTTGACATGAAACAAACTGGAACTTATAAAGGACAAAGGAAATTACTAAATTAACAAGACACATCTGAAAACAATGAGACAATCAACAGAGGACAGAAAGTAGGGCACACAGAGCACATGGGACAAGAAAAAACAACAGACAGTCCTAGCACATGACAGGTGTTCAGTACTAGTAATTTCATAGTTATTTTACTGAGTGATGCCTTATCAGTTATGCAGTAAGAAAGGAACAGTATTCTTAAATGTTACCCATCTTCTTGGAGAGCAAAAAGCAGAATAAACCATATTCAACTGTCATTTGAGTTCATAGTCATTCATTTGAGTGCACACTGACATAAACCTGTTCAGACTGATCAGAGTCCACAGTACTGTTCTATNGAGCACATGGGACAAGAAAAAACAACAGACAGTCCTAGCACATGACAGGTGTTCAGTACTAGTTATTTCATAGTTATTTTACTGAGTGATGCCTTATCAGTTATGCAGTAAGAAAGGAATAGTATTCTTAAATGTTACCCATCTTCTTGGAGAGCAAAAAGCAGAATAAACCATATTCAACTGTCATTTGAGTTGGAATGATTTAAGTCCACATTAACATAATCTTGTTCAGATTCATCAGAGTCCACAGCACTGTCCTGTTTGAAATGATTAGAGTCCACATTAATATAATCTTGTTCAGATTCATCAGAGTCCACATTAACATAGTCCTGTTCAGAATCATCACAATCCATGTTTTCATCAAGTTCAATATTTTCATAATCAGCCTCATCATCCTCTTCATTTCTGCTAGTACGTGATGCAGCTTGACCTAGTGATATTGCACAGAGATGAAGCACAATTAAAGGGCAAAATATATGTACAGTTAGGTCCATATATATTTCCACACAGGCACAAATGTATTATTTTAGCTGTTAATCAAAACATGTTCAAGTTACTGTATGTATATGTATGTATTTATATGACAATGGCTTAAAGTGCTCACTCTCATCACTATTGGAGGAAAATTTAAGGAATTAGATTTTTTAAATATGTAATTTATAGCCATGCACATTAGTGCAACTGCTGTATTCACACCTGCCTAAAAGATCCAAAAGGGGCAGAGGTTGAAACAGATAATAGGAGTGGATAACCTCAAGCATGCTTTTTTTTAGCATCCTTTTTCATAGTTACTCGTTGATTTATCGCTCTGTTAATAATGTCTTGGGTCTTAACCAGGAACATAATCTGTGCTGAATGAACATACTCCTGCATGCGTTTTTGCAGCCACATACCTTGAGTAAGCAAGGTTTGGGGTTAATCAACCAAAGGTTCAGGGTTTAGCACAGGGTTTTTCAACCCTGGTCCTGGAGGGCCACTGTTCAGCAATTTTACTGCAAACTACAGGCAGGTGAATTTGATCAAGTGCAGCTAATTTAAATAGATCACTTAATTATAACATTAAGGGTACCGTAAGTGATGCAACACATGCCTCGTTTGTAATGTGTTGTATTGTTCTGGTGTCATAGCGCGGGGACACGGCATCACATTATAGTAAGTGGCGTAACATTTCCATCAGATGCTTACTGTATTTGGCCAATCACAACGCACTGAAGGCAGGACTTAGAGGATAAACAATAATGTACAGTTTGTGCAAAAGTGTTTTTTGCACCTTAAACGTATAAACACACTGCATTACACCACATTCACACAAGAACAGTCTTTTTAGCAACACCATATGACCCCTTTAAATGGTTGTATCTCGGGAAAAGGTTGTCCTATCACAACCATAACATCCATAATACATTAATGAAAGCATATTTATTCAGTGTTTAGATAATTTGTAAATCTCAATTTCAATAAATTGACACATATGACTGGTTTTGTGGTGCAGTGTCACATTCTTTTAAATGTTGATATAATTAGCATTTTAGCTGTGATTTTATTTATTTGCTTTTTTATTAATTTAATGTTTTTTGTTATTTGATGCTATAAAATACATTGCTCAGCTGCTGCTGTTGTAAATGGTGCTATATAATTAAAATAACTTGAAACATGTAACTCATAATCCAAAGCATACAACAGCATTGTGATAACACCAACGGGCATGGCTTTCAGTGGCAGTGGGTTACTGCTGTTTATTGATGACCAGAGTTTTTGTAGGTAAAAAAAATAATATTTTGATCAATCTTCTGAAGTCAGTCTCCTGATTTCAATGATTGTGCATGCATTTTACTTGCTGAAAACAAAAAGTCAGTCTGACTAAAGTCAGAAACTCCCACAAACAAACAACAACTTTAATTCCAGATTAAGGACAGCTATTGCCTTCAAAGGACTCTCAATATAATATTAAAAAAATAACATTTTATTCATTAATTATTTGTCCAATTAGGACTGAACCCCTGTAAATGGGAGGGTTGTGCATAAAAATGGTTGTGACTAGTTACTGATTAATGTTTGTATCTATATTTTTGTAACTATATTTTTGTTCAACCCCTCAAATTAAATCTTAAAGTCTGCACAT